>NC_054489.1:10612019-10689519 GCF_017639515.1 Carcharodon carcharias | reverse complement strand
AACACACACACAAACACACACATACAAACAGACACACACAAACACACACTCGCTCACACACACAATCACACGCACAAACTCACACACACACCACAAATGCACACACACTCACACAAACACACACAGAGAAACACAAACTCACTCACATATAAGCGCACACACTCACACAAACACACAATCACACACACACAAACACACACACAAAAATGCACACACACAAATGCAGACACACAAACACACACACACGAACACACACACTCACAATCACACACACACACAAATACACTCTCACACACACAAACACACACAGAAACACACTCTCTCACATGCACAAACACACATACACACACAAACACAAAAACACACACAGACAAACACACACACTCACACACAAGCACATACACAGACACAAAGACAGATGGTCACACACAAATACACACTTGCACAAACACACATACACAGAAACACACACACACAGACACACACTGACACACACACTCACACAAACACACACACACACATGCAAAAACACACACAAACATAAACACACACACACACATGCAAAAACACACACACAAACACACACATACAAACAGACACACACAAACACACACTCGCTCACACACACAAACAATCACACGCACAAACTCACACACACACCACAAATGCACACACACTCACACAAACACACACAGAGAAACACAAACTTACTCACATATAAACGCACACACTCACACAAACACACAATCACACACACAAAAATGCACACACACAAACGCAGACACACAAACACACACACACGAACACACACACATGAACACACACTCACAATCACACACACACACACACAAACACACTCTCACACACACAAACACACACAGAAACACACTCTCTCACATGCACAAACACACATACACACACAAACACAAAAACACACACAGACAAACACACACACTCACACACACACAAGCACATACACAGACACAAAGACAGACGGTCACACACAAACACACTCTCACACACACAAACACACACACAAACACACTCTCTCACATACACAAACACACATACACACACTCACACAAACACACACACACATATGCAAAAACACACACACAAACACAAACACACTCACATTCACTCACACACAAATGCACACACACATGCAAACACACCATCACACCCACCCACACACACACACAAAACACACAAATACACAGACACACAAATACACACACCCAAATACACACAGACAAACACACGCACAGACAAACACACACAGAAACACATTCTCCCACACACAAACACACACACATACAAACACAAACACACAGACAAACACACACTCTCTCACACACACAAACACACTCTCTCACACACACAAACACACATGCAAAAACCCAAATACACACACGCAAACATACACATGCAAGCACACACACGCACAACCGCACACCACACACTCACACATACAAACACACACACTCAAACACACACACACACACGCACACAGAAACACATGTACTTACACAGACAAATATACACACAAACACACACAACACACTCACACACCACAAAAGCACATACACACACACTCACACAAACACATAAACAAATGCACACACAAATTTACACACACATACGAACACACTCTCACACTCACTCACATTCTCAGGCACACACACATGAACACACTCACAATCACACACACACATAAACACACTCTCACACACACAAACACACACAGAAACACACTCTCTCACATGCACAAACACAAACAAACAAATTCAGAAACACACACGTAAACACTAACTCACACACAAACACACACACATGCAGACACACACAAAAACACACTCATACACACACAAACAGGCACACAAACTCACTCACACACAAATGCACAAACACACTCACACCCTCACAAACACACACACACAAACACACTCACAAATACACACACACACACGCAAACACACACACACACACAAATGCACACCACACATTGACACATACAAACACACATACACAAACACACTCACACACCAACACACACACGCACAAACACACACACGCACAAACTCATGCACACAGAAACACACGTACTCTCACACACACAAATATACACACAAACACACACTCACACACACACCACAATTGCACATACACACACAGACACTCACACAAGCACACACACACAGAAACACACACTCACTTGCGTACAAATGCACACACCCACACAAACACACTCACACCCACACAAAGACACACACACAAATACAAACACATACAGGAACAATCACACAAACACACATTCATACACATACAGTCACACACAAACACACTCACATACTTACTCACACACACCCAACCACACGCGCGCACACTCTCACACACACACACAACACACACTCACACACACATATGAACACACACTCATACACATACAGACACACACACACACACACACACTCACATACTTACTCACACACAGCCAACCACATGAACACACACTCTCATGCACACAAACACACACTCATACTCACACACACACAAACACACTCTCATGCACACACAGAAACACACAAACACACTCACATACTTAGTCACAAACACCCAAACACACACACACATTCACACACATACAAATACACACACTCTCACACACAAACAAACACACACACAAATGCACACAAACACACCCAACCACACATACACACAAATATGCCCACACACACACAAACACACACACACATATGCACACAAACACACACTCAGACTCACACACAAACACACACACACACACACAAACGCACTCTCACACACATACAGACACACACAAACACACACACACACATACACACACACACAAATTCACCCACACACACACAAATATGCACACACATAAACACATATATGAACACAAACAAACACACACTCACACACACACACACACATACTCACACATGCACCAACACACGCTCACACAAATACACACACAAGCAAACACATTCACCCACACACACGCAAATCCACTCACCCACACACACAAACATACATTCACACCCACACAAATACACCCACATCCACGCACACACAAATACACTCACACACAAACACACATACAAACACACGCTCACACTCACACAAATGCACACACTCACACCCACATAAACACACACCCACATAAACACACAACCTCAAACTCACACACAAATACACACATTCACACACACACAAATACACACACACACACAAACACACACTCGCACACTCAGACTCACACGCAAACAATCACACACACACTCACTCACACACAAACACACACACAAATGCAGGCACACACAATAACACACTCACACACACACACATTCACACACACAAATGCACACACACACACTCACACCCTCACAAACACACATGCACAAACGCACACACAAATACACACACACACAAACACACACACACAACCGCACACCACACATTCACTCATACAAACACACGTACTCTCACATACACAAATATACACACAAACACGCTCACACACACACCATAAATGCACATACACACACAGACACTCACACAAGCACACACACAGAAACATACACTCCCTCGCATACAAACGCACACGCCCACACAAACACACTCACACCCACACAAACACACACACACAAATACACACACACATACACGCACACACACACACAAACACACACAGGAACACACACAAACACACACTCATACACATACAGACACACACAAACACACTCACATACTTACTCACACACACCCAACCACACGCGCACACACACTCTCACGCACACATATGCACAGAAACACACACACAACACACACTCACGCACACATGAACACACACTCATACACATACACACAAACACACTCTCATGCACATGCAGAAACACACAAACACACTCACATTCTTACTCACAAACACCCAACCACACGCACACACATTCACATACAAACAAACACACACACAGACAAACACACACAGAAACACACTCTCTCACACATACACACAATCACAAAACACACCCAGACAAACACCCACACTCACACAAGCGCACACACACACACACACACACACACACACAGACACTCACACACAAACACACTCTCAAACACATACAGAAACACACAATACACTCACATACTTACTCACAAACACCCAACCACACGCACACACTCTCTCACACACACACAGACAAACATACACAGAAACACACTCTCTCACACACATACACACATAAACACAAAACACACCCAGACAAACACACACACAGACAGACACACACACACAAACAAACACACACCCATGCAAACACACACTCGCACAAACACACACACTGAGAAACACACAAACACTCTCACATTCACACCCACACAAACAAATTCACCCACACACATACACAAACACATACACAAATACGCCCACAGACACAAACACACAGAAATAAATACACACATGCAAATACAAACCCAATCTCTCACACACACAAACACACACACACTCACAAACACACATACAAACACACACTCACACCCACAAAAACACACACACACAAATTCACCCACAGGCACAAACACACACACAAATACACCTGCACACTCACATTCACTCACACACAAATGCACACTCACGTACAAACACACACTCACAGCCACACAAACACACAAACACACAAAACACACACACACAAATATGCCCACACACGCACAAACACACACACATACGCACACAAACACACACTCAGACACACACCCAGCCACACACACACACACAAATACGCCCACACACACACATACGCACACAAACACACACTCAGACTCACACACAAACACACACACACACAAACGCACTCTCACACACATACAGACACACACAAACCCACTCACACACATACAGACACACACAAACCCACTCACACACATACTCACACACACACACACAAAACCACATACACACATACTCACCCCACACACACAAATACGCCCACAAACACAAACACACGCGCAAATGCGCACACACATAAACACACATACAAATGCACACAAACACACACTCAGACTCACACACACGCTCACACACACTCACACATGCACAAACACACACTCACACAAATACACACACAAGCAAACCCACACACCCACACACACAAATGCACACTCACACCCACACAAACACACACACAAATACATCCACATCCATGCACACACAAATACTCTCACACACATATGCACACAAACACACACTCAGACTCACACACAAACACACCCTCACACACATACAGACACACACAAACACACTCACACACATACTCACACACACATCCAACCACACACACACAAATTCACCCATACAGACAAATACGCCCACACACAAACACACATGCAAATGCACACACACATAAACACACATACAAACGCACACAAACACACACTCAGACTCACACACACAAACACACTCACACACAATCACATACAGGCACACACACAAACACACAGAAACAGACACACATACTCACACACACAAACACACACACACTCACATACAGACACACACAAACACACTCACACACATATTCACACACACATCCAACCACACACACACAAATTCACCCATACAGACAAATACGCCCACACACAAACACACATGCAAATGCACACACACATAAACACACATACAAACGCACACAAACACACACTCAGACTCACACACACAAACACACTCACACACAATCACATACAGGCACACACACAAACACACAGAAACAGACACACATACTCACACACACAAACACACACACACTCACACCCACACACAAACACACACACACACTCAAACACACACATGCAAATACACATACATAAACGCACACCACACATTCACACATACAAACACACACACACAAACACACTCACACAACACACACCACAAACGTACATACATACACACACTCGCACAAACACACACACAGAAACACACACTTACTCGCATACAATCATACACACCCACACAAACACACAAGCACACACATACAAATACAAACACGCACACACACACAAATACCAACACACACACACAAACACACACTCACACTCACTCACATGCAAAGACTCACACACAAAGACACACACTCAAACAAACTCATACACACACACATACAGATGCAGACACACACAAACACACACACACAAACACACACGCACAAACACACACTCACACAAATACACACACACTAGCAAAGCCACGCACCCACACACACAAATGCACACTCACACCCACACAAACACACACACAAATACATCCACATCCATGCACACACAAATACTCTCACACACATATGCACACAAACACACACTCAGACTCACACACAAACACATACTCACACACATACAGACACACACAAACACACTCACACACATACTCACACACACATCCAACCACACACGCACAAATTCACCCATACAGACAAATATGCCCACACACAAACACACATGCAAATGCACACACACATAAACACACATACAAACGCACACAAACACACACTCAGACTCACACACACAAACACACTCACACACAATCACATACAGGCACACACACAAACACACTCACACACACAAAAACAGATACACACACTCACTCACACAAAAACACACACACAAAAATACACCCACATCCACACACACACAAATTCACATACACACTCACATGCACACAAACACACAAAAAACACACACTCACACAAATACACAACCTCACACTCACACACAAATACACACATTCACACCCACTCAAACACACACACACAAACACTCACACACTCAGACTCACACACACACACAAACACACACACAAAAACACACACACTCACACACACAAACACACACTCACACAAATGCAGGCACACACACAAACACACTCACACACATACAAACATGCACACACACACTCACACACACAAACGCACACACACACTCACATCCTCACAAACACACACACAAACGCACACACAAATACACACACAAATACACACACACACACACACAAACGTACACCACACATTCACACATACAAACACACGTACTCTCACACACACAAATATACACACAACCACACTCACACACACACACCACAAATGCACATACACACAGATACTCACACAAGCACACACACAGAATAATACACTCATTTGCATACAAACACACACACCCACACAAACACACTCACACCCACACAAACACACACACACATACACACACACATACACACACATACACATGAACACACACTCACACTCACACAAACACACACTCATAGACACACATATGAGCACACACTCACATACACCCAACACACACACACAAATAAATGCACACACAAACACAATCACATATTTACTCACACACACCCAACCACATGCACACACACTCTCACACACACAAACACACACACTCTCACACACACACACACACACACACACACACACACACACACAAACACACAACCACACAGATACATAACCTCACAGTCACACTCATTCACACACAAATACACACACTCACACCCACACAAACACACACACACAAATAAATGCACACACAGACACTCGCACACTCAGATTCACACCCACACACAAACACACACTCAGACACACACACACAAACACACACAATCATACACACAAACAAGCACACACACACACATACAGGCACACACACAAACATACACACACACAAACAGACACACATACTCACTCACACACAAATGAACACACAAATACACCCACACACACATACTCACACACACACACACTCAAACACACACATGCAAATACACATACACAAACACACACCACATTCACACACACACACACACAAACACACTCACACAACACACACCACAAACGTACATACATACACACACTCGCACAAACACACACACAGAAACACACACTTACTCGCATACAATCACACACACCCACACAAACACACAAGCACACACACACAAATACAAACACGCACACACACACAAATACCAACACACACACACAAACACACACTCACACTCACTCACATGCAAAGACTCACACACAAAGACACACACTCAAACAAACTCATACACACACACATACAGATGCAGACACAGACAAACACACTCACACACACCTAACCACATGCACACACATTCACACAAACACACACTCACACAAATACACACACATTAGCAAACCCACACACCCAAACAAACACTCACACTCACTCACACACAAACACACACACAAATACACCCACATCCACACACACACAAATTCACCCACACACAAAAACACACACTCACGCAAATGCACACACTCACGCCCACATAAACACACACCCACAAAAACACACACCCACACAAACCCACAAGCACACACACACACAGACAAACACACACACACAAACACTCACTCACACGCAAAGACTCACACACAAAGACACACACTCAGACAAACTCACACACACATACAGATGCAGACACAGACAAACACACTCACACCCAACCACATGCACACACAAACACACACACACAAACACACACACACAAACACACACACACTCACACATGCACAAACACACACTCACACAAATACACACACACTAGCAAAGCCACGCACCCACACACACAAATGCACACTCACACCCACACAAACACACACACAAATACATCCACATCCATGCACACACAAATACTCTCACACACATATGCACACAAACACACTCAGACTCACACACAAACACACCCTCACACACATACAGACACACACAAACACACACACACATACTCACACACACATCCAACCACACACGCACAAATTCACCCATACAGACAAATATGCCCACACACAAACACACATGCAAATGCACACACACATAAACACACATACAAACGCACACAAACACACACGCAGACTCACACACACAAACACACTCACACACAATCACATACAGGCACACACACAAACACACACACACACACAGAAACAGATACACACACTCACTCACACACAAACACACACACAAAAATACACCCACATCCACACACACACAAATTCACATACACACTCACATGCACACAAACACACAAAAAACACACACTCACATAAATGCACACACTCACACCCACATAAACACACACCAACAAAAACACACACCCACACAAACACACAACCTCACACTCACACACAAATACACACATTCACACCCACACAAACACACACACACAAACACTCACACACTCAGACTCACACACACACACAAACACACACACAAAAACACACACACTCACACACACAAACACACACTCACACAAATGCAGGCACACACACAAACACACTCACACACACACACAAACATGCACACACACACTCACACACACAAACGCACACACACACTCACATCCTCACAAACACACACACACAAACACACACACAAATACACACACACGCAACACACACACACAAACGTACACCACACATTCACACATACAAACACACGTACTCTCACACACACAAATATACACACAAACACACTCACACACACACACCACAAATGCACATACACACAGACACTCACATAAGCACACACACAGAATAATACACTCATTCGCATACAAACACACACACCCACACAAACACACTCACACCCACACAAACACACACACACATACACACACACATACACACACATACACATGAACACACACTCACACTCACACAAACACACACTCATAGACACACATATGAGCACACACTCACACACACCCAACACACACACACAAATAAATGCACACACAAACACACTCATATATTTACTCACACACACCCAACCACATGCACACACACTCTCACACACACAAACACACACACTCTCTCACACACACACATACACACACACACACACACACACAAACACACAACCACAGATACATAACCTCACAGTCACACTCATTCACACACAAATACACACACTCACACCCACACAAACACACACACACACAAATAAATGCACACACAGACACTCGCACACTCAGATTCACACCCACACACAAACACACACTCAGACACACACACACAAACACACACAATCATACACACAAACAAGCACACACACACACATACAGGCACACACACAAACATACACACACACAAACAGACACACATACTCATTCACACACAAATGCACACACAAATACACCCACACACACATACTCACACACACACACACACTCAAACACACACATGCAAATACACATACACAAACACACACCACATTCACACACACACACACACAAACACACTCACACAACACACACCACAAACGTACATACACACACACACTCGCACAAACACACACACAGAAACACACACTTACTCGCATACAATCACACACAAGCACACAAACAAACAAGCACACACACAAATACAAACACACTCACACTCACTCACACGCCAAGACTCACACACAAAGACACACACTCAGACAAACTCACACACACACATACAGATGCAGACACAGACAAACACACTCACACACACCTAACCACATGCACACACATTCACACAAACACACACTCACACAAATACACACACATTAGCAAACCCACACACCCAAACACTCACACTCACTCACACACAAACACACACACAAATACACCCACATCCACACACACACAAATTCACCCACACACAAAAACACACACTCACACAAATACACACACTCATGACCACATAAACACACACCCACAAAAACACACACCCACACAAACACACAACCTCACACTCACACACAAATACACACATTCACACCCACACAAACACACACACACAAATACACACACACACAAACACAAACATGAACTCACACACAAACACTCACACAAAAACACACACACACACACACATTCACACACACAAACATGCACAAACACTCACACACACAAACGCACACCACAAATTCACACATACAAGCACACGTACTCTCACACACACAAATATACACACAAACACAAATGCACATACACACACAGACACTCAAACAAGCACACACACAGAAACATATATTCACTCGCATACAAACACACACACACACAAACACACTCACACCCACACAAACACACACAAACAAATACACACACACACATACACACACACACATACACATGAACTCACACTCACACTCACACAGACATACACTCATAGACAAACAGACACACACAAACGCACTCACATACTTAGTCACACACACCCAACCACATGCACACACACTCTCACACACACAAACACACACACACACTCTCACACATACACACTGACAAACACACACAGAAACACACTCTCTCACACACAAACACAAAACACACCCAGACAAACACACACACACACACACACACACAGACACTCATACACAAACAAACACACACCCATGCAAACATCCTCGCACTCATACTCACACAAACACAAACACACTCTCACACACATACAGAAACACACAAAAACACTCACATACTTACTCACAAACACCCAACCACACACACAAATACTCACTCACACACAAACACACACACACATGCAGACACACACACACAAACACACTTATACACACACAAATACGCCCACACACATAAACACACAATCACACCACACAAACACACACTCAAATTCACCAACACACTCATATTCATACACACACAAACACACACGCACACCCACACAAACACACTCACAAATTCACCCACACACACAAGCATACAAAAATAAACCCACACACACACACAAACATGCACACATAAATACACACATGCAAATACAAACCCACTCTCTCACACACACAAACACACACACACTCACAAACACACACACTCAAACACACAGACACTCACAAACACACACACACACACTCACACACACACAGACAAACACACACAGAAACACGTGCTCTCAAACACACAAACATACACATACATACACACACATGCAAAAATATACGCACACACAAACTCAAACACACACTCGCAAACAAACACACACAAATGCACACCACACACTCACACATGCAAACACACACAAACAAATACACTCATACACACGCACACCAAAACACATGTACTTACACACACAAATATACACACAAACACACACAACACACTCACACACACCACAAACGCACATACACACACACACTCACACAAACACACACACACAGAAACACACACTCACTCACATACAAATGCATACACCCACACAAACACACACTCACACTCACACAAACACATAAACAAATGCACACACACAAATGCACACACAAATATACACACACACAAACACACACTCATTCACATACTCAGACTCACACACACACACAAACAAACACACTCAGAAACACACAAATACTCACTCACACAGAAACACACACACACATGCAGACACACACACACAAACACACTTATACACACACAAACAGGCACACAAACTCACTCACACAAACGCACAAACACACTCACACCCTCACAAACACATAGACACAAATGCACTCACAATACACACACACAAACACAAACACACACACAAATGCACACCACAAATTCACACATACAAACACACATACACAAACACACTCACACACACACACAAACACACACACGGACAAACACATGTACTCTCTCACACACAAATATACACACAAACACACACTCACATACACACCACAATTGCACATACACACACAGACACTCACACAAGCACACACACAGAGAAACACACACTCACTCGCACACAAACACCCACACACAAATACACACACACAGGAGCACTCACACAAACACACAATCATACACATACAGACACACACAAACACACTCACATACTAACTCACACACAGCCAACCACATGAACACACACTCTCACACGCACAAACACACACTCATACTCACATACACACCACAAACACACATAAACACACACACTCAGACAAACACATACACACACAGACATACACTGACACACACTCACACAAACACAGACACAAGGAAACACACACACACACAAACACACTCACTCACACACGCACACAAATGCACACACACAAACGTAGACACACAAACACACATGAACACACACTCACACAAAGACACACTCACACACACACAAACAGACACACAAACACACTCTCGCACACATGCAACTACATGCACACACAAACACTCACACACACAGAAACACTGCCACATACTCACACACACCCAACCACTTGCACACCACACATTCACACACAAACACATACACAAATATGCCCACACACACAAACACACACTCACACCCGCGCAAGCACAGACACAAATTCACCAACACACTCATATTCACACACACACAAACACACACGCACATACAAACATTCACACCCACACAAACACACACACAAACTCATCCACACACACAAACATACAAAAATACGCCCACACACACATAAATACACACATGCAAATACAAACCCACTCTCTCACACACACACTCACAAACACACACTCAAACACACACTCAGAAACACACAAACACACACAGAAACACATGCGCTCAAACACACAAACACACACATACAAAGACATACACACAAAAATATACGCACACACAAATGCAAACATACACTCACAAACAGACACACACAAATGCACATCACACACTCACACATACAAACACACACAAACAAACACACACACACAAGCACACAGAAACACATGTACTTACACACACAAATATACACACAAACACACACAACACACACACACAAACACACACACACACACACACACACCACAAACACACATACACACTCACACTCACACAAACACATACACACAGAAACACACACACACAGGAACACTCACACAAACACACACTCTTACACATACAGATACACTCACATACTTACTCACACACCCAACCACACGCGCGCACACTCTCACACACAAACACACACACACAACACACATGAACACAAACATGAACACACATTCATACTCACACAAACACACACTCATACACATACAGACACACACAAACACACTCACATACTTACTCACACACAGCCAACCACATGAACACACACTCTCACACACACACAGAAACAAACACTCATACTCACACACACACACACACAAACACACTCTCTCATACAGAAACACACAAACACACTCACATACTTATTCACAAACATGCACACACATTCACACACACACAAATACATACACTCTCACACACACAAATACACACAAACACACAGAAAAACACATACAGAAACACGTGCTCTCTCACACACATACACACACAATCACAAAACACACCCAGACAAACACACACACACACATGCACAAACACACACACACACACACACACAGACACTCACACAAACAAACACACCCCCATGCAAACATACTCACACTCATATTCACACACACACAAACACACACTCACACACATACAGAAACACACAAACACACTCACATACTTAATCACAAACACCCAACCACACGCACACACATTCACACATAAACACACACAGAAACACACTCTCTCACACACATATACACACAAACACAAAACACACCCAGACAAACACACATACAAACAGACACTCACACACAAACAAACACACACACTCAGAAACACACAAACACTCTCACATTCACTCACACATAAATGCACACACACATATAAACACACATTCACTCACACACAAACAAATTCACCCACACACACACACAAACATATACACAAATACACCCACACACACACAAACACACAGACATAAATACACACATGCAAATACAAACCCACTCTCTCTCACACACACACACACACTCACAAACAGACATACAAACACACACTCACACCCACATAAACACACACACACTCACACCCACACACACAAACACACACACAAATACACCCGCACACTCACATTCACTCACACACAAATGCACACTCACATACAAACACACACTCAAACCCACACACACACACACAATTACGCGCGCACACACAAATACGCACACAAACACACACTCAGACTCACACACACACACAAACGCACACTCACACCCACACAAACACACACACAAATACATCCACATCCATGCACACGTAAATACTCTCACACACATATGCACACAAACACACACTCAGACTCACACACAAACACACCCTCGCACACATACAGACACACACAGACACACACACACATACTCACACATCCAACCACACACACACAAATTCACCCACACAGACAAATATGCCCACACACACACAAACATACATGCAAATGCACACACACATAAACACACATACAAACACACACAAACACACACTCAGACTCACACACACAAACACACTCACACACACACACTCACAAATACACACACAAGCAAACCCACACACACAAACACACAAATAAACACACACACAAACAGACACTCAGACTCAGACACACACAAACACACACTCAGACTCACACACACAAACAAACACACACACAATCACACACACAAACAAACACACACACACACATACAGGCACACACACAAACACACTCACACACACAGAAACAGACACACATACTCACATACACAAACACACACACACTCACACCCACACACAAACACACACACAAATACACACACACACACTCAAACACACACATGCAAATACACATACACAAACGCACACCACACATTCACACATACAAACACACACATACAAACACACTCACACAACACACACCACAAACATACATACACACACACACTCACACAAACACACACACAGAAACACACACTTACTCACATACAATCACACACACCCATACAAACACACAAGCACACACACACACAAATACAAACACACACACACAAACACACACTCACACTCACTCACATGCAAAGACTCACACACAAAGACACACACTCAAACAAACTCACATACACATATACAGATGCAGACACAGACAAACACACTCACACACACCTAACCACATGCACACACATTCACACAAACACACACTCACACAAATACACACACATTAGCAAACCCACACACCCAAACAAACACTCACACTCACTCACACACAAACACACGCACAAATACACCCACATCCACACACACACAAATTCACCCACACACAAAAACACACACTCACACAATTGCACACACTCACGCCCACATAAACACACACCCACAAAAACACACACCCACACAAACACAAAGCACACACACACATACAGACAAACACACACACACAAACACTCACTCACAAGCAAAGACACACACTCAGACAAACTCACACACACATACAGATGCAGACACAGACAAACACACTAACACCCAACCACATGCACACACACACACACAAACACACACACACAAACACACACACACTCACACACGCACAAACACACACACACAAACACACACACACAAATACACACACACTAGCAAAGCCACGCTCCCAAACAAACACTCACACTCACTCACACACAAACACACACACAAATACACCCACATCCACACACACAAAAATTCACACACACACACTCACATGCACACAAACACACACAAAACACACACTCGCACAAATGCACACACTCACACCCACATAAACACACACCCACAAAAACACACACCCACACAAACACACAACCTCACACTCACACACAAATACACACATTCACACCCACACAAAAACACACACACAAACACTCACACACTCAGAGTCACACACACACACACAAACACTCACACAAAAACACACACACTCACACACAAACACACACACACACAAATGCAGGCACACACACAAACACACACACACACAAACACGCACACACACACTCACACACACAAATGCACACACACACTCACATCCTCACAAACACACACACAAACGCACACACAAATACACACACACGCAACACACACACACAAATGCACACCACACACGTACTCTCACACACACAAATATACACACAAACACACTCACACACACACACCGCAAATGCACATACACACAGACACTCACATAAGCACACAAACAGAAACATACACTCACTCGCATACAAACACACACACCCACACAAACACACTCACACCCACACAAACACACACACACATACACACACACATACACACACATACACATGAACACACACTCACACTCACACAAACACACACTCATAGACACACATATGAACACACACTCACACACACCCAACACACACACAAATAAATGCACACACAAACACACTCACATATTTACTCACACACACCCAACTACATGCACACACACTCTCACACACACAAACACACACACTCTCACACACACACACACACACAAACACACACCCACACAAACACACAACCACACAGATACATAACCTCATAGTCACACTCATTCACACACAAATACACACACTCACACCCACACAAACACACACACACAAATAAATGCACACACAGACACTCGCACACTCAGATTCACACCCACTCACAAACACACACTCAGACACACACACAAATGAACACACACAATCATACACAAACAAGCACACACACACACATACAGGCACACACACAAACATACACACACACAAACAGACACACATACTCACTCACACACAAATGCACACACAAATACACCCACACGCACATACTCACACACACACACACACACACTCAAACACACACATGCAAATACACATACACAAACACACACCACATTCACACACACAAACACACACACACAAACACACTCACACAACACACACCACAAACGTACATACACACACACACTCGCACAAACACACACACAGAAACACACACTTACTCGCATACAAACACACACACCCATACAAACACACAAGCACACACACACAAATACAAATATACACTCACACTCACTCACACGCAAAGACTCACACACAAAGACACACACCCAGACAAACTCACACACACAAATACAGATGCAGACACAGACAAACACACTCACACACACCTAACCACATGCACACACATTCACACAAACACACACTCACACAAATACACACACATTAGCAAACCCACACACCCAAACACTCACACTCACTCACACACAAACACACACACAAATACACCCACATCCACACACACACAAATTCACCCACACAAAAAAACACACACTCACACAAATGCACACACTCATGCCCACATAAACACACACTCACAAAAACACACACCCACACAAACACACAACCTCTCACTCACACACAAATACACACATTCACACCCACACAAACACACACACACAAATACACACACACACACAAACACGCACTCACACACAAACACTCACACACTCAAACTCACACACACACAAACACACACACAAAAACACACACACACTCACGCACACACAAATGCAGGCACACACACAAACACACTCACACACACACAAACACGCACACACACACACACACACACAAATGCACACACACTCACACCCTCACAAACACACAGACACAAATGCACACACAAATATACATACACACACAAACGCACACCACACATTCACACATACAAACACACGTACTCTCACACACACAAATATACACACAAACACAAATGCACATACACACACAGACACTCAAACAAGCACACACACAGAAACATATACTCACTCGCATACAAACGCAATCACCCACACAAACACACTCACACCCACACAAACAAATACACACACATACACATACACACACACACGTACACATGAACACACACTCACACTCACTCACACACAAAGACTCACACACAAAGACACACACTCAGACAAACTCACACACACACATACAGATGCAGACACAGACAAACACACTCACACCCAAGCACATGTACATACAAACACACACACAAACACACAAACACACACTCACAAACGCACAAACACACACTCACACAAATACACACACACTAACAAAGCCACAAACCCAAACACTCACACTCACTCACACACAAATAAACACACACAAATACACCCACATCCACACACACACAAATTCACACACACACACACACTCACACCCACAAAACACACACTCACACAAATGCACACAATCTCACCCACATAAACACACACCCACAAAAACACACACCCACACAAACACACAACCTCACACTCACACACAAATACATACATTCACACCCACACAAATACACACACACACACAAACACACACACAAATGCAAGCACACACACAAACACACTCACACACACATAAACATGCACACACACTCACACACACAAACGCACACACACACTCACATCCTCACAAACACACACACACAAACGCACACCACAACACATTCACACATACAAACACACGTACCCTCACACACACAAATATACACACAAACACACTCACACACACACGACAAATGCACGTACACACACAGACACTCACACAATCACACACACAGAAACATACACTCACTCGCATACAAATGCACACACCCACACAAACACACTCACACCCACACAAACATACACACACAAATACACACACACACACACAAACACACACTCACACTCACACAAACACACACTCATAGACATACAGACACACACAAACACACTCATATATTTACTCACACACACCCAACCACATGCACACACACTCCGACACACACAAACACACAGACTCTCACATCCACACAAACACACAACCACGCAGATACATAACCTCACACTCACACTCATTCAAACACAAATACACACACTCAAACCTACACAAACACACACACACAAATAAATGCACACACAAACAGACACTTGCACACTCAGACTCACACCCCCACACAAACACAGACAAACACACACACAAACAAACACACACAATCACACACAAAAACAAGCACACACACACATACAGGCACACACAGAAACAGACACACATACTCACTCACACACAAATGCACATACACTCACACCCACACACACACACACTCAAACACACACATGCAAATACACATACACAAACGCACACCACACATTCACACATACAAACACACACACACAAACACACTCACACAACACACACCACAAACGTACGTACACACACACACTCACACAAACACACACACAGAAACACACACTTACTCGCATACAATCACACACACCCACACAAACACACAAGCACACACACACAAATACAAACACACACACACAAACACACACTCACACTCACTCACATGCAAAGACACACACACAAAGACACACACTCAGACAAACTCACACACACACATACAGATGCAGATACAGACAAACACACTCACACACACCTAACCACATGCACACACATTCACACAAACACACACTCACACAAATACACACACATTAGCAAACCCACACACCCAAACACTCACACTCACTCACACACAAACACACACACAAATACACCCACATCCACACACACACAAATTCACCCACACGCAAAAACACACACTCACACAAATGCACACACTTACACCCACATAAACACACACCCACAAAAACACACACCCACACAAACACACAACCTCACACTCACACACAAATACACACATTCACACCCACACAAACACACACACACAAATACACACACACACACACAAACACACACTCACACACAAACACTCACACAAAGACACACACACACACAAACACGCACACAACCACATTCACACACACAAATGCACACACACTCACACACACACAAACGCACACCACACATTCACACATACAAACACATGTACTCTCACACACACAAGTATACACACAAACACAAATGCACATACAAACACAGACACTCAAACAAGCACACACACAGAAACATATATTCACTCGCATACAAACACACACACACACAAACACACTCACACCCACACAAACACACACAAACAAATACACACACACACATACACACACACACACACATACACATGAACACACACTCACACTCACACAGACATACACTCATAGACAAACAGACACACACAAACACACTCACATACTTACTCACACACACCCAACCACATGCACACACACTCTCACACACACAAACACACACACACTCTCTCACACATACACGCTGACAAACACACACAGAAACACACTCTCTCACACACAAACACAAAACACACCCAGACAAACACACATACACACACACACACACAGACACTCATACACAAACAAACACACACCCATGCAAACATACTCACACTCATACTCACATAAACACAAACACACTCTCACACACATACAGAAACACACAAAAACACTCACATACTTACTCACAAACACCCAACCACACGCACATACATTCACACACACAAATACTCACTCACACACAAATACACACATACACATGCAGACACACACATAAACACACTTATACACACACAAATACGCCCACACACATAAACACACAATCACACCACACAAACACACACACAAATTCACCAACACACTCATATTCATACACGCACAAACACACATGCACACCCACACAAACACAAACACAAATTCACCCACACACACAAGCATACAAAAATACACCCACACACACAGACAAACACACACATAAATACACACATGCAAATACAAACCCACTCTCTCTCACACACAAACACACACACACACTCACAAACACACACACTCAAACACACACACAGACACTCACAAACACACAGACAAACACACACAGAAACACGTGCTCTCAAACACACAAACATACACATACATACACACACATGCAAAAATATACGCACACACAAACGCAAACACACACACACAAATGCACACTACACACTCACACATGCAAACACATGCAAACACACACAAACAAATACACTCACACACACGCACACCGAAACACATGTACTTACACACACAAATATACACACAAACACACACAACACACTCACACACACCACAAACGCACATACACACACACACTCACAAAAACACACACACAGAAACACACACTCACTCACATACAAATGCATACACCCACACAAACACATACTCACACTCACACAAACACATAAACAAATGCACACACACAAATGCACACACAAATATACACACATACAAACACACACTCACACTCATTCACATACACAGACTCACACACACACACAAACACACTCAGAAACACACACACAAATACTCATTCACACAGAAACACACACACACATGCCGACACAGACACACAAACACACAAACAGGCACACAAACTCACTCACACAAATGCACAAACACACTCACACCCTCACAAACACACAGGCACAAACGCACTCACAAATACACACACACAAACACAAACACACACCCAAATGCACACCACACATTCACACATACAAACACATGTACACAAACACACTCACACACACACACACCAACACACACACGGACAAACACATGTACTCTCTCACACACAAATATACACACAAACACACACTCACATACACACCACAAATGCACATACACACACAAACACCCACACAAACACACTCACACCCACACAAACACACACACACAAATACACACACACACACAGGAACACTCACACAAACACACACTCATACACATACAGACACACAGAAACACACTCACATACTAACTCACACACAGCCAACCACATGAACACACACTCTCACACGCACAAACACACACTCATACTCACATACACACCACAAATGCACATAAACACACACACTCAGACAAACACATACACATACAGACATACACTGACACACACTCACACAAACACAGACACAAGGAAACACACACACACACACAAACACACTCACTCACACACACACACAAATGCACACACACAAACGTAGACACACAAACACACATGAACACACACTCACACAAAGACACACTCACACACACACAAACAGACACACAAACACACTCTCGCACACACGCAACTACATGCACACACATTCACTCACACACAAACACATACACACACTCACACACACAGAAACACTGACACATACTCACACACCCAACCACTTGCACACCACACATTCACACACAAACACATACACAAATACGCCCACACACACAAACACACACTCACATCCACGCAAGCACACAAACAAATTCACCAACACACTCATATTCATACACACACAAACACACATGCACATACAAACATTCAAACACACACACAAACTCACCCACACACACAAACATACAAAAATACGCCCACACACCACACATAAATACACACATGCAAATACAAACCCACTCTCACACACACAAACACACACACACTCACAAACACACACTCAAACACACACTCAGAAACACACAGACAAACACACACAGAAACACGTGCGCTCAAACACACAAACACACACATACAAAGACACACACACAAAAATATACGCACACACAAATGCAAACATACACTCACAGACACACACAAATGCACACCACACACTCACACATACAAACACACACAAACAAACACACACACACATGCACACAGAAACACATGTACTTACACACACAAATATACACACAAACACACACAACACACTCACACACACACACACACCACAAACACATACACACACACTCACACAAACACATACACACAGAAACACACACACACACAGGAACACTCACACAAACACACACTCTTACACATACAGATACACTCACATACTTACTCACACACCCAACCACATGCGCGCACACTCTCACACACAAACACACACACACAGAAACACACACACAACACACATGAACACAAACATGAACACACATTCATACTCACACAAACACACACTCATACACATACAGACACGCACAAACACACTAACATACTTACTCACACACAGCCAACCACATGAACACACAGTCTCACACACACACACACACACACACACACACACACACTCATACTCACACACACACACAAACACACTCTCTCATACAGAAACACACAAACACACTCACATACTTATTCACAAACATGCACACAGATTCACACACACACAAATACATACATAATCACACACACAAATACACACAAACACACAGAAAACACATACAGAAACACGTGCTCTCTCACACACATACACACACAATCACAAAACACACCCAGACAAACACACACACTCACACAAGCACAAACACACACACACACACACACACACAGAGAGACACTCACACAAACAAACACACCCCCAAGCAAACATACTCACACTCATACTCACACACAAACAAACACACTCTTACACACATACAGAAACACACAAACACACTCACATACTTAATCACAAACACCCAACCACACGCACACACATTCACACATAAACACACACAGAAACACACTCTCTCACACACATATACACACAAACACAAAACACACCCAGACAAACACATACAGACAGACACTCACATACAAACAAACACACACACTCAGAAACACACAAACACTCTCACATTCACTCACACATAAATGCACACACACATATAAACACACATTCACACCCACACACACACACAAACACATACACAAATACACCCACACACACACAAACACACAGACATAAATACACACATGCAAATACAAACCCACTCTCTCTCACACACACACACACTCACAAACAGACATACAAACACACACTCACACACACATAAACACACACACACTCACACCCACACACACAAACACACACACAAATACACCCGCACACTCACATTCACTCACACACAAAAGCACACTCACATACAAACACACACTCAAACCCACACAAACACACACACACACAAATACATCCACACACACACACACATACGCACACAAACACACACTCAGACTCACACACAAACGCACTCTCACACACATACAGACACACACAAACACACTCACACACATACTCACACACACACCCAACCACACACACACACAAATTCATCCACACACACATAAATACGCCCACATACACACAAACACACACGTAAATGCACACACATTTAAACACACTCACACAACACACACCGCAAATGTTCATACACACACACACACAAACACACACACAGAAACACACACTTACTCGCATACAAACGCACACACCCACACAAACACAAGCACACACACAAATACACACAAACACACAGAAAAACACATACAGAAACACGTGCTCTCTCACACACATACACACACAATCACAAAACACACCCAGACAAACACACACACTCACACAAGCACAAACACACACACACACACAAACACAGACACTCACACAAACAAACACACCCCCATGCAAACATACTCACACACACACAAACACACTCTCACACACATACAGAAACACACAAACACACTCACATACTTAATCACAAACACCCAACCACACGCACACACATTCACACATAAACACACACAGAAACACACTCTCTCACACACATATACACACAAACACAAAACACACCCAGACAAACACACATACAGACACTCACATACAAACAAACACACACACTCAGAAACACACAAACACTCTCGCATTCACTCACGCATAAATGCACACACACATATAAACACACATTCACACCCACACAAACAAAATCATCCACACACACACACAAACACATACACAAATACACCCACACACACACAAACACACAGACATAAATACGCACATGCAAATACAAACCCACTCTCTCTCACACACACACACACTCACAAACAGACATACAAACGCACACTCACACCCACATAAACACACACACACTCACACCCACACACACAAACACACACACAAATACACCCGCACACTCACATTCACTCACACACAAAAGCACACTCACATACAAACACACACTCAAACCCACACAAACACACACACACACAAATACACCCACACACATACACACATACGCACACAAACACACACTCAGACTCACACACAAACGCACTCTCACACACATACAGACACACACAAACACACTCACACACATACTCACACACACCCAACCACACACGCAAATTCACCCACGCACACAAATACGCCCACACACACACAAACATACACACACAAACACACACTTAGACTCACACACAAACACACACACACAAACGCACTCTCACACACATACAGACACACACAAACACACTCACACACATACTCACACACACACCCAACCACACACACACACAAATTCATCCACACACACATAAATACGCCCACACTCACACAAACACACACTCATAGACATACGGAAACACACAAACACACTCACATACTTACTCACACACACCCAACCACATGCACACACCCTCTCACACACACAAACACACACACACACTCACAAACACACACACTCAAACACACACACAGACACTCACAAACACACAGACAAACACACACAGAAACACGTGCTCTCAAACACACAAACATACACATACATACACACACATGCAAAAATATACGCACACACAAACGCAAACACACACACACAAATGCACACCACACACTCACACATGCAAACACATGCAAACACACACAAACAAATACACTCACACACACGCACACCGAAACACATGTACTTACACACACAAATATACACACAAACACACACAACACACTCACACACACCACAAACGCACATACACACACACAAACTCACACAAACACACACACAGAAACACACACTCACTCACATACAAATGCATACACCCACACAAACACACACTCACACTCACACAAACACATAAACAAATGCACACACACAAATGCACACACAAATATACACACATACAAACACACACTCACACTCATTCACATACACAGACTCACACACACACACAAACACACTCAGAAACACACACACAAATACTCACTCACACAGAAACACACACACACATGCCGACACACACACACAAACACACTTATACACACAAACAGGCACACAAACTCACTCACACAAATGCACAAACACACTCACACCCTCACAAACACACAGACACAAACGCACTCACAAATACACACACACAAACACAAACACACACCCAAATGCACACCACACATTCACACATACAAACACACGTACACAAACACACTCACACACACACACACCAACACACACACGGACAAACACATGTACTCTCTCACACACAAATATACACACAAACACACACTCACATACACACCACAAATGCACATACACACACAAACACCCACACAAACACACTCACACCCACACAAACACACACACACAAATACACACACACACACAGGAACACTCACACAAACACACACTCATACACATACAGACACACAGAAACACACTCACATACTAACTCACACACAGCCAACCACATGAACACACACTCTCACACGCACAAACACACACTCATACTCACATACACACCACAAATGCACATAAACACACACACTCAGACAAACACATACACATACAGACATACACTGACACACACTCACACAAACACAGACACAAGGAAACACACACACACACAAACACACTCACTCACACACACACACACACAAATGCACACACACAAACGTAGACACACAAACACACATGAACACACACTCACACAAAGACACACTCACACACACACAGACACACAAACACACTCTCGCACACACGCAACTACATGCACACACATTCACTCACACACAAACACATACACACACTCACACACACAGAAACACTGACACATACTCACACACCCAACCACTTGCACACCACACATTCACACACAAACACATACACAAATACGCCCACACACACAAACACACACTCACATCCACGCAAGCACACAAACAAATTCACCAACACACTCATATTCATACACACACAAACACACATGCACATACAAACATTCAAACACACACACAAACTCACCCACACACACAAACATACAAAAATACGCCCACACACACACATAAATACACACATGCAAATACAAACCCACTCTCACACACACAAACACACACACACTCACAAACACACACTCAAACACACACTCAGAAACACACAGACAAACACACACAGAAACACGTGCGCTCAAACACACAAACACACACACACAAAGACACACACACAAAAATATACGCACACACAAATGCAAACATACACTCACAGACACACACAAATGCACACCACACACTCACACATACAAACACACACAAACAAACACACACACACATGCACACAGAAACACATGTACTTACACACACAAATATACACACAACACACACAACACACTCACACACACACACACACACACACACCACAAACACATACACACACACTCACACAAACACATACACACAGAAACACACACACACACAGGAACACTCACACAAACACACACTCTTACACATACAGATACACTCACATACTTACTCACACACCCAACCACATGCGCGCACACTCTCACACACAAACACACACACACACAACACACATGAACACAAACATGAACACACATTCATACTCACACAAACACACACTCATACACATACAGACACACACAAACACACTCACATACTTACTCACACACAGCCAACCACATGAACACACACTCTCACACACACACACACACACACACTCATACTCACACACACACACAAACACACTCTCTCATACAGAAACACACAAACACACTCACATACTTATTCACAAACATGCACACACATTCACACACACACAAATACATACATAATCACACACACAAATACACACAAACACACAGAAAAACACATACAGAAACACGTGCTCTCTCACACACATACACACACAATCACAAAACACACCCAGACAAACACACACACTCACACAAGCACAAACACACACACACACACACACACACACAGAGACACTCACACAAACAAACACACCCCCATGCAAACATACTCACACTCATACTCACACACACACAAACACACTCTCACACACATACAGAAACACACAAACACACTCACATACTTACTCACAAACACCCAACCACACGCACACACATTCACACATAAACACACACAGAAACACACTCTCTCACACACACATATACACACAAACACAAAACACACCCAGACAAACACACGTACAGACAGACACTCACATACAAACAAACACACACACTCAGAAACACACAAACACTCTCACATTCACTCATACATAAATGCACACACACATATAAACACACATTCACACCCACACAAACAAATTCACCCACACACACACACAAACACACAGACATAAATACACACATGCAAATACAAGCCCACTCTCTCTCACACACACACACACTCACAAACAGACATACAAACGCACACTCACACCCACATAAACACACACACACTCACACCCACACACACAAACACACACACAAATACACCCGCACACTCACATTCACTCACACACAAAAGCACACTCACATACAAACACACACTCAAACCCACACAAACACACACACACACAAATACACCCACACACATACACACATACGCACACAAACACACACTCAGACTCACACACAAACGCACTCTCACACACATACAGACACACACAAACACACTCACACACATACTCACACACACCCAACCACACACGCAAATTCACCCACGCACACAAATACGCCCACACACACACAAACATACACACACAAACACACACTTAGACTCACACACAAACACACACACACAAACGCACTCTCACACACATACAGACACACACAAACACACTCACACACATACTCACACACACACTCAACCACACACACACACAAATTCATCCACACACACATAAATACGCCCACACTCACACAAACACACACTCATAGACATACGGAAACACACAAACACACTCACATACTTACTCACACACACCCAACCACATGCACACACCCTCTCACACACACAAACACACACACACACTCACAAACACACACACTCAAACACACACACAGACACTCACAAACACACAGACAAACACACACAGAAACACGTGCTCTCAAACACACAAACATACACATACATACACACACATGCAAAAATATACGCACACACAAATGCAAACACACACACACAAATGCACACCACACACTCACACATGCAAACACATGCAAACACACACAAACAAATACACTCACACACACGCACACCGAAACACATGTACTTACACACACAAATATACACACAAACACACACAACACACTCACACACACCACAAACGCACATACACACACACAAACTCACACAAACACACACACAGAAACACACACTCACTCACATACAAATGCATACACCCACACAAACACACACTCACACTCACACAAACACATAAACAAATGCACACACACAAATGCACACACAAATATACACACATACAAACACACACTCACACTCATTCACATACACAGACTCACACACACACACAAACACACTCAGAAACACACACACAAATACTCACTCACACAGAAACACACACACACATGCCGACACACACACACAAACACACTTATACACACAAACAGGCACACAAACTCACTCACACAAACGCACAAACACACTCACACCCTCACAAACACACAGACACAAACGCACTCACAAATACACACACACAAACACAAACACACACCCAAATGCACACCACACATTCACACATACAAACACACGTACACAAACACACTCACACACACACACACCAACACACACACGGACAAACACATGTACTCTCTCACACACAAATATACACACAAACACACACTCACATACACACCACAAATGCACATACACACACAAACACCCACACAAACACACTCACACCCACACAAACACACACACACAAATACACACACACACACAGGAACACTCACACAAACACACACTCATACACATACAGACACACAGAAACACACTCACATACTAACTCACACACAGCCAACCACATGAACACACACTTTCACACGCACAAACACACACTCATACTCACATACACACCACAAATGCACATAAACACACACACTCAGACAAACACATACACATACAGACATACACTGACACACACTCACACAAACACAGACACAAGGAAACACACACACACAAACACACTCACTCACACACACACACACACAAATGCACACACACAAACGTAGACACACAAACACACATGAACACACACTCACACAAAGACACACTCACACACACACAGACACACAAACACACTCTCGCACACACGCAACTACATGCACACACATTCACTCACACACAAACACATACACACACTCACACACACAGAAACACTGACACATACTCACACACCCAACCACTTGCACACCACACATTCACACACAAACACATACACAAATACGCCCACACACACAAACACACACTCACATCCACGCAAGCACACAAACAAATTCACCAACACACTCATATTCATACACACACAAACACACATGCACATACAAACATTCAAACACACACACAAACTCACCCACACACACAAACATACAAAAATACGCCCACACACACACATAAATACACACATGCAAATACAAACCCACTCTCACACACACAAACACACACACACTCACAAACACACACTCAAACACACACTCAGAAACACACAGACAAACACACACAGAAACACGTGCGCTCAAACACACAAACACACACACACAAAGACACACACACAAAAATATACGCACACACAAATGCAAACATACACTCACAGACACACACAAATGCACACCACACACTCACACATACAAACACACACAAACAAACACACACACACATGCACACAGAAACACATGTACTTACACACACAAATATACACACAAACACACACAACACACTCACACACACACACACACACACACCACAAACACATACACACACACTCACACAAACACATACACACAGAAACACACACACACACACAGGAACACTCACACAAACACACACTCTTACACATACAGATACACTCACATACTTACTCACACACCCAACCACATGCGCGCACACTCTCACACACAAACACACACACACACAACACACATGAACACAAACATGAACACACATTCATACTCACACAAACACACACTCATACACATACAGACACACACAAACACACTCACATACTTACTCACACACAGCCAACCACATGAACACACACTCTCACACACACACACACACACACACTCATACTCACACACACACACAAACACACTCTCTCATACAGAAACACACAAACACACTCACATACTTATTCACAAACATGCACACACATTCACACACACACAAATACATACATAATCACACACACAAATACACACAAACACACAGAAAAACACATACAGAAACACGTGCTCTCTCACACACATACACACACAATCACAAAACACACCCAGACAAACACACACACTCACACAAGCACAAACACACACACACACACACACACACACACAGAGACACTCACACAAACAAACACACCCCCATGCAAACATACTCACACTCATACTCACACACACACAAACACACTCTCACACACATACAGAAACACACAAACACACTCACATACTTACTCACAAACACCCAACCACACGCACACACATTCACACATAAACACACACAGAAACACACTCTCTCACACACACATATACACACAAACACAAAACACACCCAGACAAACACACGTACAGACAGACACTCACATACAAACAAACACACACACTCAGAAACACACAAACACTCTCACATTCACTCATACATAAATGCACACACACATATAAACACACATTCACACCCACACAAACAAATTCACCCACACACACACACAAACACACAGACATAAATACACACATGCAAATACAAGCCCACTCTCTCTCACACACACACACACTCACAAACAGACATACAAACGCACACTCACACCCACATAAACACACACACACTCACACCCACACACACAAACACACACACAAATACACCCGCACACTCACATTCACTCACACACAAAAGCACACTCACATACAAACACACACTCAAACCCACACAAACACACACACACACAAATACACCCACACACATACACACATACGCACACAAACACACACTCAGACTCACACACAAACGCACTCTCACACACATACAGACACACACAAACACACTCACAAACATACTCACACACACCCAACCACACACGCAAATTCACCCACGCACACAAATACGCCCACACACACACAAACATACACACACAAACACACACTTAGACTCACACACAAACACACACACACAAACGCACTCTCACACACATACAGACACACACAAACACACTCACACACATACTCACACACACACTCAACCACACACACACACAAATTCATCCACACACACATAAATACGCCCACACTCACACAAACACACACTCATAGACATACGGAAACACACAAACACACTCACATACTTACTCACACACACCCAACCACATGCACACACCCTCTCACACACACAAACACACACACACACTCACAAACACACACACTCAAACACACACACAGACACTCACAAACACACAGACAAACACACACAGAAACACGTGCTCTCAAACACACAAACATACACATACATACACACACATGCAAAAATATACGCACACACAAATGCAAACACACACACACAAATGCACACCACACACTCACACATGCAAACACATGCAAACACACACAAACAAATACACTCACACACACGCACACCGAAACACATGTACTTACACACACAAATATACACACAAACACACACAACACACTCACACACACCACAAACGCACATACACACACACAAACTCACACAAACACACACACAGAAACACACACTCACTCACATACAAATGCATACACCCACACAAACACACACTCACACTCACACAAACACATAAACAAATGCACACACACAAATGCACACACAAATATACACACATACAAACACACACTCACACTCATTCACATACACAGACTCACACACACACACAAACACACTCAGAAACACACACACAAATACTCACTCACACAGAAACACACACACACATGCCGACACACACACACAAACACACTTATACACACAAACAGGCACACAAACTCACTCACACAAACGCACAAACACACTCACACTCTCACAAACACACAGACACAAACGCACTCACAAATACACACACACAAACACAAACACACACCCAAATGCACACCACACATTCACACATACAAACACACGTACACAAACACACTCACACACACACACACCAACACACACACGGACAAACACATGTACTCTCTCACACACAAATATACACACAAACACACACTCACATACACACCACAAATGCACATACACACACAAACACCCACACAAACACACTCACACCCACACAAACACACACACACAAATACACACACACACACAGGAACACTCACACAAACACACACTCATACACATACAGACACACAGAAACACACTCACATACTAACTCACACACAGCCAACCACATGAACACACACTCTCACACGCACAAACACACACTCATACTCACATACACACCACAAATGCACATAAACACACACACTCAGACAAACACATACACATACAGACATACACTGACACACACTCACACAAACACAGACACAAGGAAACACACACACACACACACACACAAATGCACACACACAAACGTAGACACACAAACACACATGAACACACACTCACACAAAGACACACTCACACACACACAGACACACAAACACACTCTCGCACACACGCAACTACATGCACACACATTCACTCACACACAAACACATACACACACTCACACACACAGAAACACTGACACATACTCACACACCCAACCACTTGCACACCACACATTCACACACAAACACATACACAAATACGCCCACACACACAAACACACACTCACATCCACGCAAGCACACAAACAAATTCACCAACACACTCATATTCATACACACACAAACACACATGCACATACAAACATTCAAACACACACACAAACTCACCCACACACACAAACATACAAAAATACGCCCACACACACACATAAATACACACATGCAAATACAAACCCACTCTCACACACACAAACACACACACACTCACAAACACACACTCAAACACACACTCAGAAACACACAGACAAACACACACAGAAACACGTGCGCTCAAACACACAAACACACACACACAAAGACACACACACAAAAATATACGCACACACAAATGCAAACATACACTCACAGACACACACAAATGCACACCACACACTCACACATACAAACACACACAAACAAACACACACACACATGCACACAGAAACACATGTACTTACACACACAAATATACACACAAACACACACAACACACTCACACACACACACACACACACCACAAACACATACACACACACTCACACAAACACATACACACAGAAACACACACACACACAGGAACACTCACACAAACACACACTCTTACACATACAGATACACTCACATACTTACTCACACACCCAACCACATGCGCGCACACTCTCACACACAAACACACACACACACAACACACATGAACACAAACATGAACACACATTCATACTCACACAAACACACACTCATACACATACAGACACACACAAACACACTCACATACTTACTCAGACACAGCCAACCACATGAACACACACTCTCACACACACACACACACACACTCATACTCACACACACACACAAACACACTCTCTCATACAGAAACACACAAACACACTCACATACTTATTCACAAACATGCACACACATTCACACACACACAAATACATACATAATCACACACACAAATACACACAAACACACAGAAAAACACATACAGAAACACGTGCTCTCTCACACACATACACACACAATCACAAAACACACCCAGACAAACACACACACTCACACAAGCACAAACACACACACACACACACACACACACACACACAGAGACACTCACACAAACAAACACACCCCCATGCAAACATACTCACACTCATACTCACACACACACAAACACACTCTCACACACATACAGAAACACACAAACACACTCACATACTTACTCACAAACACCCAACCACACGCACACACATTCACACATAAACACACACAGAAACACACTCTCTCACACACATATACACACAAACACAAAACACACCCAGACAAACACACGTACAGACAGACACTCACATACAAACAAACACACACACTCAGAAACACACAAACACTCTCACATTCACTCACACATAAATGCACACACACATATAAACACACATTCACACCCACACAAACAAATTCACCCACACACACACACAAACACACAGACATAAATACACACATGCAAATACAAGCCCACTCTCTCTCACACACACACACACTCACAAACAGACATACAAACGCACACTCACACCCACATAAACACACACACACTCACACCCACACACACAAACACACACACAAATACACCCGCACACTCACATTCACTCACACACAAAAGCACACTCACATACAAACACACACTCAAACCCACACAAACACACACACACACAAATACACCTACACACATACACACATACGCACACAAACACACACTCAGACTCACACACAAACGCACTCTCACACACATACAGACACACACAAACACACTCACACACATACTCACACACACCCAACCACACACGCAAATTCACCCACGCACACAAATACGCCCACACACACACAAACATACACACACAAACACACACTTAGACTCACACACAAACACACACACACAAACGCACTCTCACACACATACAGACACACACAAACACACTCACACACATACTCACACACACACCCAACCACACACACACACAAATTCATCCACACACACATAAATACGCCCACACTCACACAAACACACACTCATAGACATACGGAAACACACAAACACACTCACATACTTACTCACACACACCCAACCACATGCACACACCCTCTCACACACACAAACACACACACACACTCACAAACACACACACTCAAACACACACACAGACACTCACAAACACACAGACAAACACACACAGAAACACGTGCTCTCAAACACACAAACATACACATACATACACACACATGCAAAAATATACGCACACACAAACGCAAACACACACACACAAATGCACACCACACACTCACACATGCAAACACATGCAAACACACACAAACAAATACACTCACACACACGCACACCGAAACACATGTACTTACACACACAAATATACACACAAACACACACAACACACTCACACACACCACAAACGCACATACACACACACAAACTCACACAAACACACACACAGAAACACACACTCACTCACATACAAATGCATACACCCACACAAACACACACTCACACTCACACAAACACATAAACAAATGCACACACACAAATGCACACACAAATATACACACATACAAACACACACTCACACTCATTCACATACACAGACTCACACACACACACAAACACACTCAGAAACACACACACAAATACTCACTCACACAGAAACACACACACACATGCCGACACACATACACAAACACACTTATACACACAAACAGGCACACAAACTCACTCACACAAACGCACAAACACACTCACACCCTCACAAACACACAGACACAAACGCACTCACAAATACACACACACAAACACAAACACACACCCAAATGCACACCACACATTCACACATACAAACACACGTACACAAACACACTCACACACACACACACCAACACACACACGGACAAACACATGTACTCTCTCACACACAAATATACACACAAACACACACTCACATACACACCACAAATGCACATACACACACAAACACCCACACAAACACACTCACACCCACACAAACACACACACACAAATACACACACACACACAGGAACACTCACACAAACACACACTCATACACATACAGACACACAGAAACACACTCACATACTAACTCACACACAGCCAACCACATGAACACACACTCTCACACGCACAAACACACACTCATACTCACATACACACCACAAATGCACATAAACACACACACTCAGACAAACACATACACATACAGACATACACTGACACACACTCACACAAACACAGACACAAGGAAACACACACACACACAAACACACTCACTCACACACACACACACACAAATGCACACACACAAACGTAGACACACAAACACACATGAACACACACTCACACAAAGACACACTCACACACACACACAGACACACAAACACACTCTCGCACACACGCAACTACATGCACACACATTCACTCACACACAAACACATACACACACTCACACACACAGAAACACTGACACATACTCACACACCCAACCACTTGCACACCACACATTCACACACAAACACATACACAAATACGCCCACACACACAAACACACACTCACATCCACGCAAGCACACAAACAAATTCACCAACACACTCATATTCATACACACACAAACACACATGCACATACAAACATTCAAACACACACACAAACTCACCCACACACACAAACATACAAAAATACGCCCACACACACACATAAATACACACATGCAAATACAAACCCACTCTCACACACACAAACACACACACACTCACAAACACACACTCAAACACACACTCAGAAACACACAGACAAACACACACAGAAACACGTGCGCTCAAACACACAAACACACACACACAAAGACACACACACAAAAATATACGCACACACAAATGCAAACATACACTCACAGACACACACAAATGCACACCACACACTCACACATACAAACACACACAAACAAACACACACACACATGCACACAGAAACACATGTACTTACACACACAAATATACACACAAACACACACAACACACTCACACACACACACACACACACCACAAACACATACACACACACTCACACAAACACACACACACAGAAACACACACACACACAGGAACACTCACACAAACACACACTCTTACACATACAGATACACTCACATACTTACTCACACACCCAACCACATGCGCGCACACTCTCACACACAAACACACACACACACAACACACATGAACACAAACATGAACACACATTCATACTCACACAAACACACACTCATACACATACAGACACACACAAACACACTCACATACTTACTCACACACAGCCAACCACATGAACACACACTCTCACACACACACACACACACACTCATACTCACACACACACACAAACACACTCTCTCATACAGAAACACACAAACACACTCACATACTTATTCACAAACATGCACACACATTCACACACACACAAATACATACATAATCACACACACAAATACACACAAACACACAGAAAAACACATACAGAAACACGTGCTCTCTCACACACATACACACACAATCACAAAACACACCCAGACAAACACACACACTCACACAAGCACAAACACACACACACACACACACACACACACACACACACACACACACACAGACACTCACACAAACAAACACACCCCCATGCAAACATACTCACACTCATACTCACACACACACAAACACACTCTCACACACATACAGAAACACACAAACACACTCACATACTTACTCACAAACACCCAACCACACGCACACACATTCACACATAAACACACACAGAAACACACTCTCTCACACACATGTACACACAAACACAAAACACACCCAGACAAACACACGTACAGACAGACACTCACATACAAACAAACACACACACTCAGAAACACACAAACACTCTCACATTCACTCACACATAAATGCACACACACATATAAACACACATTCACACCCACACAAACAAATTCACCCACACACACACACAAACACACAGACATAAATACACACATGCAAATATAAGCCCACTCTCTCTCACACACACACACACTCACAAACAGACATACAAACGCACACTCACACCCACATAAACACACACACACTCACACCCACACACACAAACACACACACAAATACACCCGCACACTCACATTCACTCACACACAAAAGCACACTCACATACAAACACACACTCAAACCCACACAAACACACACACACACAAATACACCTACACACATACACACATACGCACACAAACACACACTCAGACTCACACACAAACGCACTCTCACACACATACAGACACACACAAACACACTCACACACATACTCACACACACCCAACCACACACGCAAATTCACCCACGCACACAAATACGCCCACACACACACAAACATACACACACAAACACACACTTAGACTCACACACAATCACACACACACAAACGCACTCTCACACACATACAGACACACACAAACACACTCACACACATACTCACACACACACCCAACCACACACACACACAAATTCATCCACACACACATAAATACGCCCACACTCACACAAACACACACTCATAGACATACGGAAACACACAAACACACTCACATACTTACTCACACACACCCAACCACATGCACACACCCTCTCACACACACAAACACACACACACACTCACAAACACACACACTCAAACACACACACAGACACTCACAAACACACAGACAAACACACACAGAAACACGTGCTCTCAAACACACAAACATACACATACATACACACACATGCAAAAATATACGCACACACAAACGCAAACACACACACACAAATGCACACCACACACTCACACATGCAAACACATGCAAACACACACAAACAAATACACTCACACACACGCACACCGAAACACATGTACTTACACACACAAATATACACACAAACACACACAACACACTCACACACACCACAAACGCACATACACACACACAAACTCACACAAACACACACACAGAAACACACACTCACTCACATACAAATGCATACACCCACACAAACACACACTCACACTCACACAAACACATAAACAAATGCACACACACAAATGCACACACAAATATACACACATACAAACACACACTCACACTCATTCACATACACAGACTCACACACACACACAAACACACTCAGAAACACACACACAAATACTCACTCACACAGAAACACACACACACATGCCGACACACACACACAAACACACTTATACACACAAACAGGCACACAAACTCACTCACACAAACGCACAAACACACTCACACCCTCACAAACACACAGACACAAACGCACTCACAAATACACACACACAAACACAAACACACACCCAAATGCACACCACACATTCACACATACAAACACACGTACACAAACACACTCACACACACACACACCAACACACACACGGACAAACACATGTACTCTCTCACACACAAATATACACACAAACACACACTCACATACACACCACAAATGCACATACACACACAAACACCCACACAAACACACTCACACCCACACAAACACACACACACAAATACACACACACACACAGGAACACTCACACAAACACACACTCATACACATACAGACACACAGAAACACACTCACATACTAACTCACACACAGCCAACCACATGAACACACACTCTCACACGCACAAACACACACTCATACTCACATACACACCACAAATGCACATAAACACACACACTCAGACAAACACATACACATACAGACATACACTGACACACACTCACACAAACACAGACACAAGGAAACACACACACACACAAACACACTCACTCACACACACACACACACAAATGCACACACACAAACGTAGACACACAAACACACATGAACACACACTCACACAAAGACACACTCACACACACACAGACACACAAACACACTCTCGCACACACGCAACTACATGCACACACATTCACTCACACACAAACACATACACACACTCACACACACAGAAACACTGACACATACTCACACACCCAACCACTTGCACACCACACATTCACACACAAACACATACACAAATACGCCCACACACACAAACACACACTCACATCCACGCAAGCACACAAACAAATTCACCAACACACTCATATTCATACACACACAAACACACATGCACATACAAACATTCAAACACACACACAAACTCACCCACACACACAAACATACAAAAATACGCCCACACACACACATAAATACACACATGCAAATACAAACCCACTCTCACACACACAAACACACACACACTCACAAACACACACTCAAACACACACTCAGAAACACACAGACAAACACACACAGAAACACGTGCGCTCAAACACACAAACACACACACACAAAGACACACACACAAAAATATACGCACACACAAATGCAAACATACACTCACAGACACACACAAATGCACACCACACACTCACACATACAAACACACACAAACAAACACACACACACATGCACACAGAAACACATGTACTTACACACACAAATATACACACAAACACACACAACACACTCACACACACACACACACACACCACAAACACATACACACACACTCACACAAACACACACACACAGAAACACACACACACACAGGAACACTCACACAAACACACACTCTTACACATACAGATACACTCACATACTTACTCACACACCCAACCACATGCGCGCACACTCTCACACACAAACACACACACACACAACACACATGAACACAAACATGAACACACATTCATACTCACACAAACACACACTCATACACATACAGACACACACAAACACACTCACATACTTACTCACACACAGCCAACCACATGAACACACACTCTCACACACACACACACACACACTCATACTCACACACACACACAAACACACTCTCTCATACAGAAACACACAAACACACTCACATACTTATTCACAAACATGCACACACATTCACACACACACAAATACATACATAATCACACACACAAATACACACAAACACACAGAAAAACACATACAGAAACACGTGCTCTCTCACACACATACACACACAATCACAAAACACACCCAGACAAACACACACACTCACACAAGCACAAACACACACACACACACACACACACACACAGAGACACTCACACAAACAAACACACCCCCATGCAAACATACTCACACTCATACTCACACACACACAAACACACTCTCACACACATACAGAAACACACAAACACACTCACATACTTACTCACAAACACCCAACCACACGCACACACATTCACACATAAACACACACAGAAACACACTCTCTCACACACATATACACACAAACACAAAACACACCCAGACAAACACACGTACAGACAGACACTCACATACAAACAAACACACACACTCAGAAACACACAAACACTCTCACATTCACTCACACATAAATGCACACACACATATAAACACACATTCACACCCACACAAACAAATTCACCCACACACACACACAAACACACAGACATAAATACACACATGCAAATACAAACCCACTCTCTCTCACACACACACACACACTCACAAACAGACATACAAACGCACACTCACACCCACATAAACACACACACACTCACACCCACACACACAAACACACACACAAATACACCCGCACACTCACATTCACTCACACACAAAAGCACACTCACATACAAACACACACTCAAACCCACACAAACACACACACACACAAATACACCCACACACATACACACATACGCACACAAACACACACTCAGACTCACACACAAACGCACTCTCACACACATACAGACACACACAAACACACTCACACACATACTCACACACACCCAACCACACACGCAAATTCACCCACGCACACAAATACGCCCACACACACACAAACATACACACACAAACACACACTTAGACTCACACACACACACACACACACAAACGCACTCTCACACACATACAGACACACACAAACACACTCACACACATACTCACACACACACCCAACCACACACACACACAAATTCATCCACACACACATAAATACGCCCACACTCACACAAACACACACTCATAGACATACGGAAACACACAAACACACTCACATACTTACTCACACACACCCAACCACATGCACACACCCTCTCACACACACAAACACACACACACACTCACAAACACACACACTCAAACACACACACAGACACTCACAAACACACAGACAAACACACACAGAAACACGTGCTCTCAAACACACAAACATACACATACATACACACACATGCAAAAATATACGCACACACAAACGCAAACACACACACACAAATGCACACCACACACTCACACATGCAAACACATGCAAACACACACAAACAAATACACTCACACACACGCACACCGAAACACATGTACTTACACACACAAATATACACACAAACACACACAACACACTCACACACACCACAAACGCACATACACACACACAAACTCACACAAACACACACACAGAAACACACACTCACTCACATACAAATGCATACACCCACACAAACACACACTCACACTCACACAAACACATAAACAAATGCACACACACAAATGCACACACAAATATACACACATACAAACACACACTCACACTCATTCACATACACAGACTCACACACACACACAAACACACTCAGAAACACACACACAAATACTCACTCACACAGAAACACACACACACATGCCGACACACACACACAAACACACTTATACACACAAACAGGCACACAAACTCACTCACACAAACGCACAAACACACTCACACCCTCACAAACACACAGACACAAACGCACTCACAAATACACACACACAAACACAAACACACACCCAAATGCACACCACACATTCACACATACAAACACACGTACACAAACACACTCACACACACACACACCAACACACACACGGACAAACACATGTACTCTCTCACACACAAATATACACACAAACACACACTCACATACACACCACAAATGCACATACACACACAAACACCCACACAAACACACTCACACCCACACAAACACACACACACAAATACACACACACACACAGGAACACTCACACAAACACACACTCATACACATACAGACACACAGAAATACACTCACATACTAACTCACACACAGCCAACCACATGAACACACACTCTCACACGCACAAACACACACTCATACTCACATACACACCACAAATGCACATAAACACACACACTCAGACAAACACATACACATACAGACATACACTGACACACACTCACACAAACACAGACACAAGGAAACACACACACACACAAACACACTCACTCACACACACACACACACAAATGCACACACACAAACGTAGACACACAAACACACATGAACACACACTCACACAAAGACACACTCACACACACACAGACACACAAACACACTCTCGCACACACGCAACTACATGCACACACATTCACTCACACACAAACACATACACACACTCACACACACAGAAACACTGACACATACTTACACACCCAACCACTTGCACACCACACATTTACACACAAACACATACACAAATACGCCCACACACACAAACACACACTCACATCCACGCAAGCACACAAACAAATTCACCAACACACTCATATTCATACACACACAAACACACATGCACATACAAACATTCAAACACACACACAAACTCACCCACACACACAAACATACAAAAATACGCCCACACACACACATAAATACACACATGCAAATACAAACCCACTCTCACACACACAAACACACACACACTCACAAACACACACTCAAACACACACTCAGAAACACACAGACAAACACACACAGAAACACGTGCGCTCAAACACACAAACACACACACACAAAGACACACACACAAAAATATACGCACACACAAATGCAAACATACACTCACAGACACACACAAATGCACACCACACACTCACACATACAAGCACACACAAACAAACACACACACACATGCACACAGAAACACATGTACTTACACACACAAATATACACACAAACACACACAACACACTCACACACACACACACCACAAACACATACACACACACTCACACAAACACATACACACAGAAACACACACACACACAGGAACACTCACACAAACACACACTATTACACATACAGATACACTCACATACTTACTCACACACCCAACCACATGCGCGCACACTCTCACACACAAACACACACACACACAACACACATGAACACAAACATGAACACACATTCATACTCACACAAACACACACTCATACACATACAGACACACACAAACACACTCACATACTTACTCACACACAGCCAACCACATGAACACACACTCTCACACACACACACACACACATACTCATACTCACACACACACACACAAACACACTCTCTCATACAGAAACACACAAACACACTCACATACTTATTCACAAACATGCACACACATTCACACACACACAAATACATACATAATCACACACACAAATACACACAAACACATAGAAAAACACATACAGAAACACGTGCTCTCTCACACACATACACACACAATCACAAAACACACCCAGACAAACACACACACTCACACAAGCACAAACACACACACACACACACACACACAGAGACACTCACACAAACAAACACACCCCCATGCAAACATACTCACACTCATACTCACACACACACAAACACACTCTCACACACATACAGAAACACACAAACACACTCACATACTTACTCACAAACACCCAACCACACGCACACACATTCACACATAAACACACACAGAAACACACTCTCTCACACACATATACACACAAACACAAAACACACCCAGACAAACACACGTACAGACAGACACTCACATACAAACAAACACACACACTCAGAAACACACAAACACTCTCACATTCACTCACACATAAATGCACACACACATATAAACACACATTCACACCCACACAAACAAATTCACCCACACACACACACAAACACACAGACATAAATACACACATGCAAATACAAGCCCACTCTCTCTCACACACACACACACTCACAAACAGACATACAAACGCACACTCACACCCACATAAACACACACACACTCACACCCACACACACAAACACACACACAAATACACCCGCACACTCACATTCACTCACACACAAAAGCACACTCACATACAAACACACACTCAAACCCACACAAACACACACACACACAAATACACCCACACACATACACACATACGCACACAAACACACACTCAGACTCACACACAAACGCACTCTCACATACATACAGACACACACAAACACACTCACACACATACTCACACACACCCAACCACACACGCAAATTCACCCACGCACACAAATACGCCCACACACACACAAACATACACACACAAACACACACTTAGACTCACACACAAACACACACACACAAACGCACTCTCACACACATATAGACACACACAAACACACTCACACACATACTCACACACACACCCAACCACACACACACACAAATTCATCCACACACACATAAATACGCCCACACTCACACAAACACACACTCATAGACATACGGAAACACACAAACACACTCACATACTTACTCACACACACCCAACCACATGCACACACCCTCTCACACACACAAACACACACACACACTCACAAACACACACACTCAAACACACACACAGACACTCACAAACACACAGACAAACACACACAGAAACACGTGCTCTCAAACACACAAACATACACATACATACACACACATGCAAAAATATACGCACACACAAACGCAAACACACACACACAAATGCACACCACACACTCACACATGCAAACACATGCAAACACACACAAACAAATACACTCACACACACGCACACCGAAACACATGTACTTACACACACAAATATACACACAAACACACACAACACACTCACACACACCACAAACGCACATACACACACACACACTCACACAAACACACACACAGAAACACACACTCACTCACATACAAATGCATACACCCACACAAACACACACTCACACTCACACAAACACATAAACAAATGCACACACACAAATGCACACACAAATATACACACATACAAACACACACTCACACTCATTCACATACACAGACTCACACACACACACAAACACACTCAGAAACACACACACAAACTCACCCACACACACAAACATACAAAAATACGCCCACACACACACATAAATACACACATGCAAATACAAACCCACTCTCACACACACAAACACACACACACTCACAAACACACACTCAAACACACACTCAGAAACACACAGACAAACACACACAGAAACACGTGCGCTCAAACACACAAACACACACACACAAAGACACACACACAAAAATATACGCACACACAAATGCAAACATACACTCACAGACACACACAAATGCACACCACACACTCACACATACAAGCACACACAAACAAACACACACACACATGCACACAGAAACACATGTACTTACACACACAAATATACACACAAACACACACAACACACTCACACACACACACACACACCACAAACACATACACACACACTCACACAAACACATACACACAGAAACACACACACACACAGGAACACTCACACAAACACACACTATTACACATACAGATACACTCACATACTTACTCACACACCCAACCACATGCGCGCACACTCTCACACACAAACACACACACACACAACACACATGAACACAAACATGAACACACATTCATACTCACACAAACACACACTCATACACATACAGACACACACAAACACACTCACATACTTACTCACACACAGCCAACCACATGAACACACACTCTCACACACACACACACACACACACTCATACTCACACACACACACAAACACACTCTCTCATACAGAAACACACAAACACACTCACATACTTATTCACAAACATGCACACACATTCACACACACACAAATACATACATAATCACACACACAAATACACACAAACACATAGAAAAACACATACAGAAACACGTGCTCTCTCACACACATACACACACAATCACAAAACACACCCAGACAAACACACACACTCACACAAGCACAAACACACACACACACACACACACAGAGACACTCACACAAACAAACACACCCCCATGCAAACATACTCACACTCATACTCACACACACACAAACACAATCTCACACACATACAGAAACACACAAACACACTCACATACTTACTCACAAACACCCAACCACACGCACACACATTCACACATAAACACACACAGAAACACACTCTCTCACACACATATACACACAAACACAAAACACACCCAGACAAACACACGTACAGACAGACACTCACATACAAACAAACACACACACTCAGAAACACACAAACACTCTCACATTCACTCACACGTAAATGCACACACACATATAAACACACATTCACACCCACACAAACAAATTCACCCACACACACACACAAACACACAGACATAAATACACACATGCAAATACAAACCCACTCTCTCTCACACACACACACACTCACAAACAGACATACAAACGCACACTCACACCCACATAAACACACACACACTCACACCCACACACACAAACACACACACAAATACACCCGCACACTCACATTCACTCACACACAAAAGCACACTCACATACAAACACACACTCAAACCCACACAAACACACACACACACAAATACACCCACACACATACACACATACGCACACAAACACACACTCAGACTCACACACAAACGCACTCTCACACACATACAGACACACACAAACACACTCACACACATACTCACACACACCCAACCACACACGCAAATTCACCCACGCACACAAATACGCCCACACACACACAAACATACACACACAAACACACACTTAGACTCACACACAAACACACACACACAAACGCACTCTCACACACATATAGACACACACAAACACACTCACACACATACTCACACACACACCCAACCACACACACACACAAATTCATCCACACACACATAAATACGCCCACACTCACACAAACACACACTCATAGACATACGGAAACACACAAACACACTCACATACTTACTCACACACACCCAACCACATGCACACACCCTCTCACACACACAAACACACACACACACTCACAAACACACACACTCAAACACACACACAGACACTCACAAACACACAGACAAACACACACAGAAACACGTGCTCTCAAACACACAAACATACACATACATACACACACATGCAAAAATATACGCACACACAAACGCAAACACACACACACAAATGCACACCACACACTCACACATGCAAACACATGCAAACACACACAAACAAATACACTCACACACACGCACACCGAAACACATGTACTTACACACACAAATATACACACAAACACACACAACACACTCACACACACCACAAACGCACATACACACACACACACTCACACAAACACACACACAGAAACACACACTCACTCACATACAAATGCATACACCCACACAAACACACACTCACACTCACACAAACACATAAACAAATGCACACACACAAATGCACACACAAATATACACACATACAAACACACACTCACACTCATTCACATACACAGACTCACACACACACACAAACACACTCAGAAACACACACACAAATACTCACTCACACAGAAACACACACACACATGCCGACACACACACACAAACACACTTATACACACAAACAGGCACACAAACTCACTCACACAAACGCACAAACACACTCACACCCTCACAAACACACAGACACAAACGCACTCACAAATACACACACACAAACACAAACACACACCCAAATGCACACCACACATTCACACATACAAACACACGTACACAAACACACTCACACACACACACACCAACACACACACGGACAAACACATGTACTCTCTCACACACAAATATACACACAAACACACACTCACATACACACCACAAATGCACATACACACACAAACACCCACACAAACACACTCACACCCACACAAACACACACACACAAATACACACACACACACAGGAACACTCACACAAACACACACTCATACACATACAGACACACAGAAACACACTCACATACTAACTCACACACAGCCAACCACATGAACACACACTCTCACACGCACAAACACACACTCATACTCACATACACACCACAAATGCACATAAACACACACACTCAGACAAACACATACACATACAGACATACACTGACACACACTCACACAAACACAGACACAAGGAAACACACACACACACACAAACACACTCACTCACACACACATACACACAAATGCACACACACAAACGTAGACACACAAACACACATGAACACACACTCACACAAAGACACACTCACACACACACAAACAGACACACAAACACACTCTCGCACACACGCAACTACATGCACACACATTCACTCACACACAAACACATACACACACTCACACACACAGAAACACTGACACATACTCACACACCCAACCACTTGCACACCACACATTCACACACAAACACATACACAAATACGCCCACACACACAAACACACACTCACATCCACGCAAGCACACAAACAAATTCACCAACACACTCATATTCATACACACACAAACACACATGCACATACAAACATTCAAACACACACACAAACTCACCCACACACACAAACATACAAAAATACGCCCATACACACACATAAATACACACATGCAAATACAAACCCACTCTCACACACACAAACACACACACACTCACAAACACACACTCAAACACACACTCAGAAACACACAGACAAACACACACAGAAACACGTGCGCTCAAACACACAAACACACACATACAAAGACACACACACAAAAATATACGCACACACAAATGCAAACATACACTCACAGACACACACAAATGCACACCACACACTCACACATACAAACACACACAAACAAACACACACACACATGCACACAGAAACACTTGTACTTACACACACAAATATACACACAAACACACACAACACACTCACACACACACACACACCACAAACACATACACACACACTCACACAAACACATACACACAGAAACACACACACACACAGGAACACTCACACAAACACACACTCTTACACATACAGATACACTCACATACTTACTCACACACCCAACCACATGCGCGCACACTATCACACACAAACACACACACACAGAAACACACACACAACACACATGAACACAAACATGAACACACATTCATACTCACACAAACACACACTCATACACAAACAGACACACACAAACACACTCACATACTTACTCACACACAGCCAACCACATGAACACACACTCTCACACACACACACACACACACACACACTCATACTCACACACACACACAAACACACTCTCTCATACAGAAACACACAAACACACTCACATACTTATTCACAAACATGCACACACATTCACACACACACAAATACATACACAATCACACACACAAATACACACAAATTCACAGAAAAACACATACAGAAACACGTGCTCTCTCACACACATACACACACAATCACAAAACACACCCAGACAAACACACACACTCACACAAGCACAAACACACACACACACACACACACACACACACAGAGACACTCACACAAACAAACACACCCCCATGCAAACATACTCACACTCATACTCACACACACACAAACACACTCTTACACACATACAGAAACACACAAACACACTCACATACTTACTTACACACACCCAACCACACGCACACACATTCGCACATAAACACACACAGAAACACACTCTCACACACATATACACACAAACACAAAACACACCCAGACAAACACACATACAGACAGACACTCACATACAAACAAACACACACACTCAGAAACACACAAACACTCTCACATTCACTCACACATAAATGCACACACACGTATAAACACACATTCACACCCACACACACACACAAACGCATACACAAATACACCCACACACACACAAACACACAGACATAAATACACACATGCAAATACAAACCCACTCTCTCTCACACACACTCACAAACAGACATACAAACGCACACTCACACCCACATAAACACACACACACTCACACCCACACACACAAACACACACACAAATACACCCGAACACTCACATTCACTCACACACAAAAGCACACTCACATACAAACACACACTCAAACCGACACAAACACACACACACAAAAATACACCCACACACACACACACATACGCACACAAACACACACTCAGACTCACACACAAACGCACTCTCACACACATACAGACACACACAAACACACTCACACACATACTCACACACACACCCAACCACACACACACACAAATTCATCCACACACACGTAAATACGCCCACATACACACAAACACACACGCAAATGCACACACATTTAAACACACTCACACAACACACACCGCAAATGTACATGCACACACACACACAAACACACACACAGAAACACACACTTACTCGCATACAAACGCACACAGCCACACAAACACAAGCACACACACAAATACACACAAACACACAGAAAAACACATACAGAAACACGTGCTCTCTCACACACATACACACACAATCACAAAACACACCCAGACAAACACAAACACTCACACAATCACAAACACACACACACACATACAAACACAGACACTCACACAAACAAACACACCCCCATGCAAACATACTCACACACACACAAACACACTCTCACACACATACACAGAAACACACAAACACACTCACATACTTGATCACAAACACCCAACCACACGCACACACATTCACACATAAACACACACAAAAACACACTCTCTCACACACATATACACACAAACACAAAACACACCCAGACAAACACACATACAGACAGACACTCACATACAAACAAACACACACACTCAGAAACACACAATCTCACATTCACTCACACATAAATGCACACACACATATAAACACACATTCACACCCACACAAACAAATTCACCCACACACACACACAAAAACATACACAAATACACCCACACACACACAAACACACAGACATAAATACACACATGCAAATACAAGCCCACTCTCTCTCACACACACACACACTCACAAACAGACATACAAACGCACACTCACACCCACATAAACACACACACACTCACACCCACACACACAAACACACACACTCACACAAACACAAACACACACACACACACACACACACACACACACAGAGAGACACTCACACAAACAAACACACCCCCATGCAAACATACTCACACTCATACTCACACACACACAAACACACTCTCACACACATACAGAAACACACAAACACACTCACATACTTACTCACAAACACCCAACCACACGCACACACATTCACACATAAACACACACAGAAACACACTCTCTCACACACATATACACACAAACACAAAACACACCCAGACAAACACACGTACAGACAGACACTCACATACAAACAAACACACACACTCAGAAACACACAAACACTCTCACATTCACTCACACATAAATGCACACACACATATAAACACACATTCACACCCACACAAACAAATTCACCCACACACACACACAAACACACAGACATAAATACACACATGCAAATACAAGCCCACTCTCTCTCACACACACACACACTCACAAACAGACATACAAACGCACACTCACACCCACATAAACACACACACACTCACACCCACACACACAAACACACACACAAATACACCCGCACACTCACATTCACTCACACACAAAAGCACACTCACATACAAACACACACTCAAACCCACACAAACACACACACACACAAATACACCCACACACATACACACATACGCACACAAACACACACTCAGACTCACACACAAACGCACTCTCACACACATACAGACACACACAAACACACTCACACACATACTCACACACACCCAACCACACACGCAAATTCACCCACGCACACAAATACGCCCACACACACACAAACATACACACACAAACACACACTTAGACTCACACACAAACACACACACACAAACGCACTCTCACACACATACAGACACACACAAACACACTCACACACATACTCACACACACACCCAACCACACACACACACAAATTCATCCACACACACATAAATACGCCCACACTCACACAAACACACACTCATAGACATACGGAAACACACAAACACACTCACATACTTGCTCACACACACCCAACCACATGCACACACCCTCTCACACACACAAACACACACACACACTCACAAACACACACACTCAATCACACACACAGACACTCACAAACACACAGACAAACACACACAGAAACACGTGCTCTCAAACACACAAACATACACATACATACACACACATGCAAAAATATACGCACACACAAACGCAAACAAACACACACAAATGCACACCACACACTCACACATGCAAACACATGCAAACACACACAAACAAATACACTCACACACACGCACACCGAAACACATGTACTTACACACACAAATATACACACAAACACACACAACACACTCACACACACCACAAACGCACATACACACACACACTCACACAAACACACACACAGAAACACACACTCACTCACATACAAATGCATGCACCCACACAAACACACACTCACACTCACACAAACACATAAACAAATGCACACACACAAATGCACACACAAATATACACACACACAAACACACACTCACACTCATTCACATACACAGACTCACACACACACAAACACACTCAGAAACACACACACAAATACTCACTCACACAGAAACACACACACACATGCCGACACACACACACAAACACACTTATACACACAAACAGGCACACAAACTCACTCACACAAACGCACAAACACACTCACACCCTCACAAACACACAGACACAAACGCACTCACAAATACACACACACAAACACAAACACACACCCAAATGCACACCACACATTCACACATACAAACACACGTACACAAACACACTCACACACACACACACCAACACACACACGGACAAACACGTACTCTCTCACACACAAATATACACACAAACACACACTCACATACACGCCACAAATGCACATACACACACAAACACCCACACAAACACACTCACACCCACACAAACACACACACACAAATACACACACACACACAGGAACACTCACACAAACACACACTCATACACATACAGACACACAGAAACACACTCACATACTAACTCACACACAGCCAACCACAATAACACACACTCTCACACGCACAAACACACACTCATACTCACATACACACCACAAATGCACATAAACACACACACTCAGACAAACACATACACATACAGACATACACTGACACACACTCACACAAACACAGACACAAGGAAACACACACACACACAAACACACTCACTCACACACACACACACACAAATGCACACACACAAACGTAGACACACAAACACACATGAACACACACTCACACAAAGACACACTCACACACACACAAACAGACACACAAACACACTCTCGCACACACGCAACTACATGCACACACATTCACTCACACACAAACACATACACACACTCACACACACAGAAACACTGACACATACTCACACACCCAACCACTTGCACACCACACATTCACACACAAACACATACACAATACGCCCACACACACAAACACACACTCACATCCACGCAAGCACACAAACAAATTCACCAACACACTCATATTCATACACACACAAACACACATGCACATACAAACATTCAAACACACACACAAACTCACCCACACACACAAACATACAAACATACGCCCACACACACACATAAATACACACATGCAAATACAAACCCACTCTCACACACACAAACACACACACACTCACAAACACACACTCAAACACACACGCAGAAACAGACAGACAAACACACACAGAAACACGTGCGCTCAAACACACAAACACACACATACAAAGACACACACACAAAAATATACGCACACACAAATGCAAACATACACTCACAGACAAACACAAATGCACACCACACACTCACACATACAAACACACACAAACAAACACACACACACATGCACACAGAAACACATGTACTTACACACACAAATATACACACAAACACACACAACACACTCACACACACACACACACCACAAACACATACACACACACTCACACAAACACATACACACAGAAACACACACACACATAGGAACACTCACACAAACACACACTCTTACACATACAGATACACTCACATACTTACTCACACACCCAACCACATGCGCGCACACTATCACACACAAACACACACACACAGAAACACACACACAACACACATGAACACAAACATGAACACACATTCATACTCACACAAACACACACTCATACACATACAGACACACACAAACACACTCACATACTTACTCACACACAGCCAACCACATGAACACACACTCTCACACACACACACACACACACACACACTCATACTCACACACACACACAAACACACTCACATACTTATTCACAAACATGCACACACATTCACACACACACAAATACATACACAATCACACACACAATTACACACAAACACACTGAAAAACACATACAGAAACACGTGCTCTCTCACACACATACACACACAATCACAAAACACACCCAGACAAACACACACACTCACACAAGCACAAACACACACACACACACACACACACACACACAGAGACACTCACACAAACAAACACACCCCCATGCAAACATACTCACACTCATACTCACACACACACAAACACACTCTCACACACATACAGAAACACACAAACACACTCACATACTTACTCACAAACACCCAACCACACGCACACACATTCACACATAAACACACACAGAAACACACTCTCTCACACACATATACACACAAACACAAAACACACCCAGACAAACACACTTACAGACAGACACTCACATACAAACAAACACACACACTCAGAAACACACAAACACTCTCACATTCACTCACACATAAATGCACACACACATATAAACACACATTCACACCCACACAAACAAATTCACCCACACACACACACAAACACACAGACATAAATACACACATGCAAATACAAGCCCACTCTCTCTCACACACACACACACTCACAAACAGACATACAAACGCACACTCACACCCACATAAACACACACACACTCACACCCACACACACAAACACACACACAAATACACCCGCACACTCACATTCACTCACACACAAAAGCACACTCACATACAAACACATACTCAAACCCACACAAACACACACACACACAAATACACCCACACACATACACACATACGCACACAAACACACACTCAGACTCACACACAAACGCACTCTCACACACATACAGACACACACAAACACACTCACACACATACTCACACACACCCAACCACACACGCAAATTCACCCACGCACACAAATACGCCCACACACACACAAACATACACACACAAACACACACTTAGACTCACACACAAACACACACACACAAACGCACTCTCCAACACATACAGACACACACAAACACACTCACACACATACTCACACACACACCCAACCACACACACACACAAATTCATCCACACACACATAAATACGCCCACACTCACACAAACACACACTCATAGACATACGGAAACACACAAACACACTCACATACTTACTCACACACACCCAACCACATGCACACACCCTCTCACACACACAAACACACACACACACTCACAAACACACACACTCAAACACACACACAGACACTCACAAACACACAGACAAACACATACAGAAACACGTGCTCTCAAACACACAAACATACACATACATACACACACATGCAAAAATATACGCACACACAAACGCAAACACACACACACAAATGCACACCACACACTCACACATGCAAACACATGCAAACACACACAAACAATTACACTCACACACACGCACACCGAAACACATGTACTTACACACACAAATATACACACAAACACACACAACACACTCACACACACCACAAACGCACATACACACACACACACTCACACAAACACACACACAGAAACACACACTCACTCACATACAAATGCATACACCCACACAAACACACACTCACACTCACACAAACACATAAACAAATGCACACACACAAATGCACACACAAATATACACACATACAAACACACACTCACACTCATTCACATACACAGACTCACACACACACACAAACACACTCAGAAACACACACACAAATACTCACTCACACAGAAACACACACACACATGCCGACACACACACACAAACACACTTATACACACAAACAGGCACACAAACTCACTCACACAAACGCACAAACACACTCACACCCTCACAAACACACAGACACAAACGCACTCACAAATATACACACACAAACACAAACACACACCCAAATGCACACCACACATTCACACATACAAACACACGTACACAAACACACTCACACACACACACACCAACACACACACGGACAAACACATGTACTCTCTCACACACAAATATACACACAAACACACACTCACATACACACCACAAATGCACATACACACACAAACACCCACACAAACACACTCACACCCACACAAACACACACACACAAATACACACACACACACAGGAACACTCACACAAACACACACTCATACACATACAGACACACAGAAACACACTCACATACTAACTCACACACAGCCAACCACATGAACACACACTCTCACACGCACAAACACACACTCATACTCACATACACACCACAAATGCACATAAACACACACACTCAGACAAACACATACACATACAGACATACACTGACACACACTCACACAAACACAGACACAAGGAAACACACACACACACAAACACACTCACTCACACACACACACACACAAATGCACACACACAAACGTAGACACACAAACACACATGAACACACACTCACACAAAGACACACTCACACACACACAAACAGACACACAAACACACTCTCGCACACACGCAACTACATGCACACACATTCACTCACACACAAACACATACACACACTCACACACACAGAAACACTGACACATACTCACACACCCAACCACTTGCACACCACACATTCACACACAAACACATACACAAATACGCCCACACACACAAACACACACTCACATCCACGCAAGCACACAAACAAATTCACCAACACACTCATATTCATACACACACAAACACACATGCACATACAAACATTCAAACACACACACAAACACACCCACACACACAAACATACAAAAATACGCCCACACACACACATAAATACACACATGCAAATACAAACCCACTCTCACACACACAAACACACACACACTCACAAACACACACTCAAACACACACTCAGAAACACACAGACAAACACACACAGAAACACGTGCGCTCAAACACACAAACACACACACACAAAGACACACACACAAAAATATACGCACACACAAATGCAAACATACACTCACAGACACACACAAATGCACACCACACACTCACACATACAAACACACACAAACAAACACACACACACATGCACACAGAAACACATGTACTTACACACACAAATATACACACAAACACACACAACACACTCACACACACACACACACACACCACAAACACATACACACACACTCACACAAACACATACACACAGAAACACACACACACACAGGAACACTCACACAAACACACACTCTTACACATACAGATACACTCACATACTTACTCACACACCCAACCACATGCGCGCAAACTCTCACACACACACACACACAACACACATGAACACAAACATGAACACACATTCATACTCACACAAACACACACTCATACACATACAGACACACACAAACACACTCACATACTTACTCACACACAGCCAACCACATGAACACACACTCTCACACACACACACACACACACACACTCATACTCACACACACACACAAACACACTCTCTCATACAGAAACACACAAACACACTCACATACTTATTCACAAACATGCACACACATTCACACACACACAAATACATACACAATCACACACACAAATACACACAAATTCACAGAAAAACACATACAGAAACACGTGCTCTCTCACACACATACACACACAATCACAAAACACACCCAGACAAACACACACACTCACACAAGCACAAACACACACACACACATAAACACAGACACTCACACAAACAAACACACCCCCATGCAAACATACTCACTCACACACACAAACAGACTCTCACACACATACAGAAACACACAAACACACTCACATACTTACTCACAAACACCCAACCACACGCACACACATTCACACATAAACACACACAGAAACACACTCTCTCACACACATATACACACAAACACAAAACACACCCAGACAAACACACATACAGACAGACACTCACATACAAACAAACACACACACTCAGAAGCACACAAACACTCTCACATTCACTCACACATAAATGCACACACACATATAAACACACATTCACACCCACACAAACAAATTCACCCACACACACACAAACACACAGACATAAATACACACATGCAAATACAAACCCACTCTCTCTCACACACACACACACTCACAAACAGACATACAAACGCACACTCACACCCACATAAACACACACACACTCACACCCACACACACAAACACACACACAAATACACCCGCACACTCACATTCACTCACACACAAAAGCACACTCACATACAAACACACACTCAAACCCACACAAACACACACACACACAAATACACCCACACACACACACATACGCACACAAACACACACTCAGACTCACACACAAATGCACTCTCACACACATACAGACACACACAAACACACTCACACACATACTCACACATACCCAACCACACACGCAAATTCACCCACACACACAAATACGCCCACACACACACAAACATACACACACAAACACACACTTAGACTCACACACATACAGACACACACAAACACACTCACACACATACTCACACACACACCCAACCACACACACACACAAATTCATCCACACACACATAAATACGCCCACACTCACACAAACACACACTCATAGACATACAGAAACACACAAACACACTCACATACTTACTCACACACACCCAACCACATGCACACACCCTCTCACACAAACAAACACACACACGCTCACACACACACACACACACACACACAGACAAACACACACAGAAACACACTCACTCACACACATACACACACAAAAACAAAACACACCCAGGAAATCACACACTCACACAAGCACACACACACACACAGACACTTATACACAAACAAACACACCCCCATGCAAACATACTCACACTCATACTCACACACTCAAAAACACACTCTCACACATACAGAAACACACAAACACACTCACAAACTTATTCACAAACACCCAACCATACACACACACACACATTCACACACACAAACACATACACAAATACACCCACACACACACAAACACACACCCAAACCCACACAAACACACACACAAATTCACCCCCACACACAAACATACAAAACTACGCCCAAACACACACACATAAATACACACATGCAAATACAAACCCACTCTCTCACACACACTCACAAACACAAACACGCACACTCAATCACACACACACACACTCACAACCACACGGAAGAACACACACAGAAACACATGATCTCAACCACACAAACACACACATACAAAGACACACACACAAAAACATACGCACACACAAACGCAAAAACACACTCGTAAACACACACACACAAATGCACACCACACACTCACACATACAAACACACACAAACAAACACTCACACACACGCACACAGAAACACATGTACTTACACACACAAGTATACACACAAACACACACAACACACACACGCACACACCACAAATGCACATACACACATACAAACACACATACACAGAAACACACACTCACTCGCATACAAATGCATACACCCACACAAACACACACACCCACACAAACACATAAACAAATGCAAACACACAAACGCACACACAAATATACACACACACACGAACACACATGAACACTCACTCACATACTCAGACTCACACACACACACACAAACAAACACACTCAGAAAAACACACACACTCACTCACGCATAAACACGCACACATGCAGACAAACTCACTCACACACAAACACACAAACACACTCACACCCTCACAAACACACACACACAAATGCACTCACAAATGCGCACACACACACAAATGCACACCACACATTCACACATCCAAACACACATACGCAAACACACTCACACACAATCACACCGACACACACATCCACAAACACACACATACACAAACACATGCACACAGAAACACATGTACTCTCACACACACAAATATACACAGAAACACACACTCACACACACACCACAATCGCACATACATACACACACACTCACACAAGCACACACAAAGAGAAACACACACTCACTCGCATACAAACGCACACACCCACACAAACACACTCACACCCACACAAACACACACACACAAATACACACACACATACACGCACACACACACACAAACACACACAGGAACACACACAAACACACACTCATACACATACAGACACACACACACACTCACATACTTACTCACACACACCCAACCACATGAACACACACTCTCACACACACAAACACACACTCATAAACAGACACACACACACAAACACACTGTCACGCACGTACCGAAACACACAAACACACTTACTCACAAACACCCAATCACATGCACACACATTCACTCACACACACACACACACACACACTCACACACACACAAACACACACTCACACAAATACACACACAAGCAAACCCACACACACAAGCACACACACACACACAAACGCACTCTCACACACAAACACATCCACAGGCATTCTCACACACACTCAACCACACACACTCACAAATACACCCACACACACCCAACCACACACACACAAATTCACCCACACACACACAAATACGCCCACACACACACAAACACACAGACATAAATACACACATGCAAATACAAGCCCACTCTCTCTCACACACAAACACACACACACTCACAAACACACATACAAACACACACTCACACCCACATAAACACACACACACTCACACCCACACAAATTCACCCACACACACAAATACACCCGCACTCTCACATATAAACACACACTCACACCCACACAAACAAACACCCACAAATACACCCGCACACTCACATTCACTCACACAAGCGCCCACTCACATACAAACACACATCACACCCACACACCCACACACACACATAAATACGCCCACACACACAAACACACACACAAACATATGCACACAAACACACACTTAGACTCACACACAAACACACACACACATAAATGCACTCTCACACACATAGACACACACAAACACACTCACACACACAAATATGCCCACACACACAAACACACACACAAACATACGCAAGCAAACACACACTTAGACTCACACACACACACACACAAATGCACTTTCACACACATACAGACACACACAAACACACACACTCACACACTCACACACACACACTCACACACACAGAAACACTGACACATACTCACACACACCCAACCACACGCGCACCACACATTCACACACAAACACATACACAAATATGCCCACACACACAAACACATACACACACCCACGCAAACACACACAAATTCACCAACACACTCATATTCGTACACACACAAACACACACGCACATACAAACACACAATCACACCCACACAAACTCACCCACACACACAAACATACAAAAATAAACCCACACACACATAAATACACACATGCAGATACATACCTGCTCTCTCACACACACAAACACACACACACACTCACAAACACAAACACACACTCAAACACACAAACACACTTACAAACACACAAACACAGACAGAAACAGGTGCTCACAAACACACACATACAAAGAAACACACGCGAAAATATACGCACACACAAATGCAAACGTACCCTCACAGACAAACACAAATGCACACCACACACTCACACATACAAACACACACAAACAAACACACACACACGCACACAGAAACACAAATACTTACACACACAAATATACACACAAACACAGACAACACACACTCACACCACAAACACACATACACACACACACTCACACAAACACATACACACAGAAACACACACAAACACAGGAACACTCACACAAACACACACTCATACACATACAGATACATTCACATACTTACTCACACGCACCCAACCACACACACACACACTCACACACAAACACACACACACAAAGAAACACACACACAACACACATGAACACACACATGAACACACACTCACACTCACACAAACACACACTCATACACATACAGACACACACAAACACACTCACATACTTACTCACACACAGCCAACCACATGAACACACATTCTCACACACACACACACACACACACACTCATACTCACACACACACACAAACACACTCTCTCATACAGAAACACACAAACACACTCACATACTTATTCACAAACATGCACACACATTCACACACACACAAATACATACACAATCACACACACAAACACACAAACACACAGAAAACACATACAGGAACAAGTGCTCTCTCACACACATACACACACAATCACAAAACACACCCAGACAAACACACACACTCACACACACACAAACACACACACACACACACACACAGACACTCACACAAACAAACACACCCCCATGCAAACATACTCACACTCATACTCACACACACACAAATACACTCTTAAACACATACAGAAACACACAAACACAATCACATACTTAATCACAAACACCCAACCACATGCACACACATTCGCACATAAACACACACAGAAACACACTCTCTCACACACATATACACACAAACACAAAACACACCCAGACAAACACACATACAGACAGACACTCACATACAAACAAACACACACACTCAGAAACACACAAACACTCTCACATTCACTCACACATAAATGCACACACACATATAAACACACATTCACACCCACACACACACAAACACATACACAAATACACCCACACACACACAACACACAGACATAAATACACACATGCAAATACAAACCCACTCTCTCTCACACACACACACACTCACAAACAGACATACAAACGCACACTCACACCCACATAAACACACACACACTCACACCCACACACACAAACACATACACAAATACACCCGCACACTCACATTCACTCACACACAAAAGCACACTCACATACAAACACACACTCAAACCCACACAAACACACACACACACAAATACACCCACACACACACACACATACGCACACAAACACACACTCAGACTCACACACAAATGCACTCTCACACACATACAGACACACACAAACACACTCACACACATACTCACACACACACCCAACCACACACACACACAAATTCATCCACACGCACATAAATACGCCCACATACACACAAACACACACGCAAATGCACACACATTTAAACACACTCACACAACACACACCGCAAATGTACATACACACACACACAAACACACACACAGAAACACACACTTACTCGCATACAAACGCACACATCCACACAAACACAAGCACACACACAAATACACACAAACACACAGAAAAACACAGACAGAAACACGTGATCTCTCACACACATACACACACAATCACAAAACACACCCAGACAAACACACACACTCACACAAGCACAAACACACACACACACACACAAACACAGACACTCACACAAACAAACATACCCCCATGCAAACATACTCACACACACACAAACACACTCTCACACACATACAGAAACACACAAACACACTCACATACTTAATCACAAACACCCAACCACACGCACACACATTCACACATAAACACACACAGAAACACACTCTCTCACACACATATACACACAAACACAAAACACACCCAGACAAACACACATACAGACACTCACATACAAACAAACACACACACTCAGAAACACACAAACAATCTCGCATTCACTCACACGTAAATGCACACACACATATAAACACACATTCACACACACACAAATTCACCCACACACACACACAAACACATACACAAATACACCCACACACACACAAACACACAGACATAAATACACACATGCAAATACAAACCCACTCTCTCTCACACACACACACACTCACAAACAGACATACAAACGCACACTCACACCCACATAAACACACACACACTCACACCCACACACACAAACACATACACAAATACACCCGCACACTCACATTCACTCACACACAAAAGCACACTCACATACAAACACACACTCAAACCCACACAAACACACACACACACAAATACATCCACACACACACACACATACGCACACAAACACACACTCAGACTCACACACAAATGCACTCTCACACACATACAGACACACACAAACACACTCACACACATACTCACACACACACCCAACCACACACACACACAAATTCATCCACACGCACATAAATACGCCCACATACACACAAACACACACGCAAATGCACACACATTTAAACACACTCACACAACACACACCGCAAATGTACATACACACACACACAAACACACACACAGAAACACACACTTACTCGCATACAAACGCACACATCCACACAAACACAAGCACACACACAAATACACACAAACACACAGAAAAACACAGACAGAAACACGTGATCTCTCACACACATACACACACAATCACAAAACACACCCAGACAAACACACACACTCACACAAGCACAAACACACACACACACACACAAACACAGACACTCACACAAACAAACATACCCCCATGCAAACATACTCACACACACACAAACACACTCTCACACACATACAGAAACACACAAACACACTCACATACTTAATCACAAACACCCAACCACACGCACACACATTCACACATAAACACACACAGAAACACACTCTCTCACACACATATACACACAAACACAAAACACACCCAGACAAACACACATACAGACACTCACATACAAACAAACACACATACTCAGAAACACACAAACAATCTCGCATTCACTCACACATAAATGCACACACACATATAAACACACATTCACACACACACAAACAAATTCACCCACACACACACACAAACACATACACAAATACACCCACACACACACAAACACACAGACATAAATACACACATGCAAATACAAACCCACTCTCTCTCACACACACACACACTCACAAACAGACATACAAACGCACACTCGCACCCACATAAACACACACACACTCACACCCACACACACAAACACACACACAAATACACCCGCACACTCACATTCACTCACACACAAAAGCACACTCACATACAAACACACACACACACAAATACACCCACACACATACACACATACGCACACAAACACACACTCAGACTCACACACAAACGCACTCTCGCACACATACAGACACACACAAACACACTCACACACATACTCACACACACCCAACCACACACGCAAATTCACCCACACACACAAATACGCCCACACACACACAAACATACACACACAAACGCACTCTCACACACATACAGACACACACAAACACACTCACACACATACTCACACACACACCCAACCACACACACACACACAAATTCATCCACACACACATAAATACGCCCACACTCACACAAACACACACTCATAGACATACAGAAACACACAAACACACTCACATACTTACTCACACACACCCAACCACATGCACACACCCTCTCACACACACAAACACACACACACACTCACAAACACACACACTCAAACACACACACAGACACTCACAAACACACAGACAAACACACACAGAAACACGTGCTCTCAAACACACAAACATACACATACATACACACACATGCAAAAATATACGCACACACAAACGCAAACACACACACACAAATGCACACCACACACTCACACATGCAAACACATGCAAACATACACAAACAAATACACTCACACACACGCACACCGAAACACATGTACTTACACACACAAATATACACACAAACACACACAACACACTCACACACACCACAAACGCACATACACACACACACACTCACACAAACACACACACAGAAACACACACTCACTCACATACAAATGCATACACCCACACAAACACACACTCACACTCACACAAACACATAAACAAATGCACACACACAAATGCACACACAAATATACACACATACAAACACACACTCACACTCATTCACATACACAGACTCACACACACACACAAACACACTCAGAAACACACACACAAATACTCACTCACACAGAAACACACACACACATGCCGACACACACACACAAACACACTTATACACACAAACAGGCACACAAACTCACTCACACAAACGCACAAACACACTCACACCCTCACAAACACACAGACACAAACGCACTCACAAATACACACACACAAACACAAACACACACCCAAATGCACACAACACATTCACACATACAAACACACGTACACAAACACACTCACACACACACACACCAACACACACACGGACAAACACATGTACTCTCTCACACACAAATATACACACAAACACACACTCACATACACAAACACACACACACAAATACCCACACACACAGAAACACACAGACATAAATACACACATGCAAATACAAACCCACTCTCTCTCACACACACACACACTCACAAACAGACATACAAACGCACACTCACACCCACATAAACACACACACACTCACACCCACACACACAAACACATACACAAATACACCCGCACACTCACATTCACTCACACACAAAAGCAGACTCACATACAAACACACACTCAAACCCACACAAACACACACACACACAAATACATCCACACACACACACACATACGCACACAAACACACACTCAGACTCACACACAAATGCACTCTCACACACATACAGACACACACAAACACACTCACACACATACTCACACACACACCCAACCACACACACACACAAATTCATCCACACGCACATAAATACGCCCACATACACACAAACACACACGCAAATGCACACACATTTAAACACACTCACACAACACACACCGCAAATGTACATACACACACACACAAACACACACACAGAAACACACACTTACTCGCATACAAACGCACACATCCACACAAACACAAGCACACACACAAATACACACAAACACACAGAAAAACACAGACAGAAACACGTGATCTCTCACACACATACACACACAATCACAAAACACACCCAGACAAACACACACACTCACACAAGCACAAACACACACACACACACACAAACACAGACACTCACACAAACAAACATACCCCCATGCAAACATACTCACACACACACAAACACACGCTCACACACATACAGAAACACACAAACACACTCACATACTTAATCACAAACACCCAACCACACGCACACACATTCACACATAAACACACATAGAAACACACTCTCTCACACACATATACACACAAACACAAAACACACCCAGACAAACACACATACAGACACTCACATACAAACAAACACACACACTCAGAAACACACAAACAATCTCGCATTCACTCACACATAAATGCACACACACATATAAACACACATTCACACACACACAAACAAATTCACCCACACTTACACACAAACACATACACAAATACACCCACACACACACAAACACACAGACATAAATACACACATGCAAATACAAACCCACTCTCTCTCACACACACACACACTCACAAACAGACATACAAACGCACACTCACACCCACATAAACACACACACACTCACACCCACACACACAAACACACACACAAATACACCCGCACACTCACATTCACTCACACACAAAAGCACACTCACATACAAACACACACTCAAACCCACACAAACACACACACACAAAAATACACCCACACACATACACACATACGCACACAAACACACACTCAGACTCACACACAAACGCACTCTCGCACACATACAGACACACACAAACACACTCACACACATACTCACACACACCCAACCACACACGCAAATTCACCCACACACACAAATACGCCCACACACACACAAACATACACACACAAACGCACTCTCACACACATATAGACACACACAAACACACTCACACACATACTCACACACACACCCAACCACACACACACACACAAATTCATCCACACACACATAAATACGCCCACACTCACACAAACACACACTCATAGACATACAGAAACACACAAACACACTCACATACTTACTCACACACACCCAACCACATGCACACACCCTCTCACACACACAAACACACACACACACTCACAAACACACAGACAAACACACACAGAAACACGTGCTCTCAAACACACAAACATACACATACATACACACACATGCAAAAATATACGCACACACAAACGCAAACACACACACACAAATGCACACCACACACTCACACATGCAAACACATGCAAACACACACAAACAAATACACTCACACACACGCACACCGAAACACATGTACTTACACACACAAATATACACACAAACACACACAACACACTCACACACACCACAAACGCACATACACACACACACACTCACACAAACACACACACAGAAACACACACTCACTCACATACAAATGCATACACCCACACAAACACACACTCACACTCACACAAACACATAAACAAATGCACACACACAAATGCACACACAAATATACACACATACAAACACACACTCACACTCATTCACATACACAGACTCACACACACACACAAACACACTCAGAAACACACACACAAATACTCACTCACACAGAAACACACACACACATGCCGACACACACACACAAACACACTTATACACACAAACAGGCACACAAACTCACTCACACAAACGCACAAACACACTCACACCCTCACAAACACACAGACACAAACGCACTCACAAATACACACACACAAACACAAACACACACCCAAATGCACACAACACATTCACACATACAAACACACGTACACAAACACACTCACACACACACACACCAACACACACACGGACAAACACATGTACTCTCTCACACACAAATATACACACAAACACACACTCACATACACAAACACACACACACAAATACACACACACACAGGAACACACACACAAACACACACTCACATACACACCACAAATGCACATACACACACAAACACCCACACAAATACACTCACACCCACACAAACACACACACACAAATACACACACACACAGGAACACTCACACAAACACACACTCATACACATACAGACACACAGAAACACACTCACATACTAACTCACACACAGCCAACCACATGAACACACACTCTCACACGCACAAACACACACTCATACTCACATACACACCACAAATGCACATAAACACACACACTCAGACAAACACATACACATACAGACATACACTGACACACACTCACACAAACACAGACACAAGGAAACACACACACACACAAACACACTCACTCACACACACACACACACAAATGCACACACACAAACGTAGACACACAAACACACATGAACACACACTCACACAAAGACACACTCACACACACACAAACAGACACACAAACACACTCTCGCACACACGCAACTACATGCACACACATTCACTCACACACAAACACATACACACACTCACACACACAGAAACACTGACACATACTCACACACCCAACCACTTGCACACCACACATTCACACACAAACACATACACAAATACGCCCACACACACAAACACACACTCACATCCACGCAAGCACACAAACAAATTCACCAACACACTCATATTCATACACACACAAACACACATGCACATACAAACATTCAAACACACACACAAACTCACCCACACACACAAACATACAAAAATACGCCCACACACACACATAAATACACACATGCAAATACAAACCCACTCTCACACACACAAACACACACACACTCACAAACACACACTCAAACACACACTCAGAAACACACAGACAAACACACATAGAAACACGTGCGCTCAAACACACAAACACACACATACAAAGACACACACACAAAAATATACGCACACACAAATGCAAACATACACTCACAGACACACACAAATGCACACCACACACTCACACATACAAACACACACAAACAAACACACACACACATGCACACAGAAACACATGTACTTACACACACAAATATACACACAAACACACACAACACACTCACGCACACACACACACCACAAACACATACACACACACTCACACAAACACATACACACAGAAACACACACACACACAGGAACACTCACACAAACACACACCCTTACACATACAGATACACTCACATACTTACTCACACACCCAACCACTTGCGCGCACACTCTCACACACAAACACACACACACAGAAACACACACACAACACACATGAACACAAACATGAACACACATTCATACTCACACAAACACACACTCATACACATACAGACACACACAAACACACTCACATACTTACTCACACACAGCCAACCACATGAACACACACTCTCACACACACACACACACACACACACTCATACTCACACACACACACAAACACACTCTCTCATACAGAAACACACAAACACACTCACATACTTATTCACAAACATGCACACACATTCACACACACACAAATACATACACAATCACACACACAAATACACACAAACACACAGAAAAACACATACAGAAACACGTGCTCTCTCACACACATACACACACAATCACAAAACACACCCAGACAAACACACACATACACACAAGCACAAACACACACACACACACACACACACACACATACACACACAGAGACACTCACACAAACAAACACACCCCCATGCAAACATACTCACACTCATACTCACACACACACAGACACACTCTCACACACATACAGAAACACACAAACACACTCACATACTTAATCACAAACACCCAACCACACGCACACACATTCACACATAAACACACACAGAAACACACTCTCTCACACACATATACACACAAACACAAAACACACCCAGACAAACACACATACAGACAGACACTCACATACAAACAAACACACACACTCAGAAACACACAAACACTCTCACATTCACTCACACATAAATGCACACACACATATAAACACACATTCACACCCACACACACACACAAACACATACACAAATACACCCACACACACACAAACACACAGACATAAATACACACATGCAAATACAAACCCACTCTCTCTCACACACACACACACTCACAAACAGACATACAAACGCACACTCACACCCACATAAACACACACACACTCACACCCACACACACAAACACACACACAAATACACCCGCACACTCACATTCACTCACACACAAAAGCACACTCACATACAAACACACACTCAAACCCACACAAACACACACACACACAAATACACCCACACACACACACACACATACGCACACAAACACACACTCAGACTCACACACAAACGCACTCTCACACACATACAGACACACACAAACACACTCACACACATACTCACACACACACCCAACCCCACACACACACAAATTCATCCACACACACATAAATACGCCCACATACACACAAACACACACGCAAATGCACACACATTTAAACACACTCACACAACACACACCGCAAATGTACATACACACACACACAAACACACACACAGAAACACACACTTACTCGCATACAAATGCACACACCCACACAAACACAAGCACACACACAAATACACACAAACACACAGAAAAACACATACAGAAACACGTGCTCTCTCACACACATACACACACAATCACAAAACACACCCAGACAAACACACACACTCACACAAGCACAAACACACACACACACACACACACACACAGAGAGACACTCACACAAACAAACACACCCCCATGCAAACATACTCACACTCATACTCACACACACAAAAACACACTCTCACACACAAACAGAAACACACAAACACACTCACAAACTTATTCACAAACACCCAACCATACACACACACACATTCACACACACAAACACATACACAAATACACCCACACACACACAAACACACACCCAAACCCACACAAACACACACACAAATTCACCCCCACACACAAACATACAAAACTATGCCCAAACACACACACATAAATACACACATGCAAATACAAACCCACTCTCTCACACACACTCACAAACACAAACACGCACACTCAATCACACACACACACACTCACAACCACACGGAAGAACACACACAGAAACACATGATCTCAACCACACAAACACACACATACAAAGACACACACACAAAAACATACGCACACACAAACGCAAAAACACACTCGTAAACACACACACACAAATGCACACCACACACTCACACATACAAACACACACAAACAAACACTCACACACACGCACACAGAAACACATGTACTTACACACACAAATATACACACAAACACACACAACACACACGCACACACCACAAATGCACATACACACATACAAACACACATACACAGAAACACACACTCACTCGCATACAAATGCATACACCCACACAAACACACACTCACACCCACACAAACACATAAACAAATGCAAACACACAAACGCACACACAAATATACACACACACACATGAACACACATGAACACTCACTCACATACTCAGACTCACACACACACACACACAAACAAACACACTCAGAAAAACACACACACTCACTCACACATAAACACGCACACATGCAGACAAACTCACTCACACACAAACACACAAACACACTCACACCCTCACAAACACACACACACAAATGCACTCACAAATGCGCACACACACACAAATGCACACCACACATTCACACATCCAAACACACATACGCAAACACACTCACACACAATCACACCGACACACACATCCACAAACACACACATACACAAACACATGCGCACAGAAACACATGTACTCTCACACACAAATATACACACAAACACACACTCACACGCACACCACAATCGCACATACACACACACACTCACACAAGCACACACAAAGAGAAACACACACTCACTCGCATACAAACGCACACACCCACACAAACACACTCACACCCACACAAACACACACACACAAATACACACACACATACACGCACACACACACACAAACACACACAGGAACACACACAAACACACACTCATACACATACAGACACACACACACACTCACATACTTACTCACACACACCCAACCACATGAACACACACTCTCACACACACAAACACACACTCATAAACAGACACACACACACAAACACACTGTCA
>NC_054489.1:8339519-8342019 GCF_017639515.1 Carcharodon carcharias | reverse complement strand
TGCTTGTGTGTGTGTGTATGCTTGTGTGTGTGTGTGTATGCTTGTGTGTGTGTGTATGCTTGTGTGTGTGTGTATGCTTGTGTGTGTGTGTGTATGCTTGTGTGTGTGTGTGTATGCTTGTGTGTGTGTGTGTGTATGCTTGTGTGTGTGTGTGTGTATGCATGTGTGTGTGTGTGTGTATGCTTGTGTGTGTGTGTGTGTATGCTTGTGTGTGTGTGTGTGTATGCTTGTAGGTGTGTGTTGTATGCTTGTGTGTGTGGGTGTGTGTGTGTGTATGCTTGTGTGTGTGGGTGTGTGTGTGTATGCTTGTGTGTGTGTGTGGGTGTGTGTGTGTATGCTTGTGTGTGTGTGTGGGTGTGTGTGTGTATGCTTGTGTGTGTGTGTGTGTGTGTGTATGCTTGTGTGTGTGTGTGTGTGTGTGTATGCTTGTGTGTGTGTGTGTATGCTTGTGTGTGTGTGTATGCTTGTGTATGCTTGTGTGTGTGTGTATGCTTGTGTGTGTGGGTGTGTGTGTGTATGCTTGTGTGTGTGGGTGTGTGTGTGTGTATGCTTCTGTGTGTGTGTGTGTGTGTGTGTATGCTTCTGTGTGTGTGTGTGTGTATGCTTGTGTGTGTGTGTGTGTGTGTGTGTATGCTTGTGTGTGTGTGTGTGTGCGTGTGTGTGTATGCTTGTGTGTGTGTGTGTGTGTATGCTAGTGTGTGTGTGTGTGTGTGTGTATGCGTGTGTGTGTGTGTGTATGTGTGTGTGTGTATGCGTGTGTGTGTGTGTATGCTTGTGTGTGTTTGTATGCTTGTATGCTTGTGTGTGTATGCTTGTGTGTGTGTGTGTATGCTTGTGTGTGTGTGTGTGTATGCTTGTGTGTGTGTGTGTATGCTTGTCTGTGTGTGTGTGTGTGTGTGTGTGTATGCTTGTGTGTGTGTGTGTATGCTTGTGTGTGTGTGTGTATCCTTTTGAGTGTGTGTATGTGTGTGTGTGTGTGTGTGTGTGTGTGTGTATGCTTGTGTGTGTGTGTGTGTATGCTTGTGTGTGTGTGTGTGTATGCTTGTGTGTGTGTGTGTGTATGCTTGTGTGTGTGTGTGTGTGTGTATGCTTGTGTGTGTGTGTGTGTGTGTGTATGCTTGTGTGTGTGTGTGTATGCTTGTGTGTGTGTGTGTATGCTTGTGTGTGTGTGTGTGTGTGTGTATGCTTGTGTGTGTGTGTGTGTATGCTTGTGTGTGTGTGTGTGTATGCTTGTGTGTGTGTGTGTGTATGCTTGTGTGTGTGTGTATGCTTGTGTGTGTGTGTGTGTGTGTGTGTGTGTGTGTGTGTGTGTATGCTTGTGTGTGTGTGTGTATGCTTGTGTGTGTGTGTGTATGCTTGTGTGTGTGTGTGTGTATGCTTGTGTGTGTGTATGCTTGTGTGTGTGTGTGTGTATGCTTGTGTGTGTGTGTGTGTGTGTGTGTATGCTTGTGTGTGTGTGTGTGTGTATGCTTGTGTGTGTGTGTGTGTGTATGCTTGTGTGTGTGTGTGTGTGTATGCTTGTGTGTGTGTGTGTATGCTTGTGTGTGTGTGTGTATGCTTGTGTGTGTGTGTGTGTGTGTGTATGCTTTTGTGTGTGTGTGTGTATGCTTTTGTGTGTGTGTGTGTGTGTGTATGCTTTTGTGTGTGTGTGTGTGTGTGTGTATGCTTTTGTGTGTGTGTGTGTGTGTGTGTATGCTTTTGTGTGTGTGTGTGTGTGTGTATGCTTTTGTGTGTGTGTGTGTATGCTTTTGTGTGTGTGTGTGTATGCATTTGTGTGTGTGTGTGTGTGTGTGTATGCTTTTGTGTGTGTGTGTATGCTTTTGTGTGTGTGTGTATGCTTTTGTGTGTGTCTCTGTGTGTGTATGCTTTTGTGTGTGTGTGTGTGTGTATGCTTTTGTGTGTGTGTGTGTGTGTGTGTGTGTATGCTTTTGTGTGTGTGTGTGTGTGTGTGTGTATGCTTGTGTGTGTGTGTGTGTGTGTATGCTTGTGTGTGTGTGTATGCTTGTGTGTGTGTGTATGCTTGTGTGTGTGTGTATGCTTTTGTGTGTGTGTGTGTGTGTGTATGCTTTTTTGTGTGTGTGTGTGTGTATGCTTTTGTGTGTGTGTGTGTATGCTTTTTTGTGTGTGTGTGTGTGTGTGTATGCTTTTGTGTGTGTGTGTGTATGCTTTTGTGTGTGTGTGTGTGTATGCTTGTGTGTGTGTGTGTGTGTATGCTTGTGTGTGTGTGTATGCTTGTGTGTGTGTGTGTGTATATGCTTGTGTGTGTGTGTGTGTATGCTTGTGTGTGTGTGTATGCTTGTGTGTGTGTGTATGCTTGTGTGTGTGTGTATGCTTTTGTGTGTTGTATGCTTGTAGGTGTGTGTTGTATGCTTGTGTGTGTGTGTGTGTGCGTATGCTTGTGTGTGTGTGTGTGTGCGTATGCTTGTGTGTGTGTGTGTGTGTATGCTTGTGTGTGTGTGTGTGTATGCTTGTGTGTGTGTGTGTGTATGCTTGTGTGTGT